>NC_056733.1:904071507-904157223 GCF_019279795.1 Protopterus annectens
TTTTCCATATGAAAAGAAATGTTTTAAAGGGCCAGTTCATTAAGTTATTACTCCTGGTTAGTGACGATGTTTTGTTCAAAAAATAATGTGACTTTTTAAGTGAATTGTTCCAACAGAAGCATTTCCCGAAGTCTTTAATCCGGAGTGTAGCTAATGAGGTCACAAATGCTAGATATCTTAGCTTTCAGCATATTTTAAAGTTTGGTTTTACACCTAAACACTCTGCACTTGAAGTCACAGCAACAAATAGGACACTGAGTTTTCCTATTCCTATCAGCCACGATATGCGGTCTGTCAGAGACATTATTTATAAAAATTGGAACATTGTTTCTAGTGTGGAAGATTTATCTGCTATCTTAGGAAGTCGACCTTTGTATACGTATAAGAAAACGAACACTCAGAGTTATGTTTGAGAACAGCGACAGTGCTTATACTGTTGATTGTGTTTGTTTCCGTCTGACCCTTTGGGGATGTTTTCTTGTGGAACATGTATCTGCTGTAAATATATGCTTGTTGGAAACCATTACACTTTTAAGCAAAACAATTTCACTGTGTTCTTTGCTTTCCACTTCAACTACAATAGTAGAAACATAGTGTATGTGGCTGTGTGTGAGACTTGCCATTACTTCTACATCAGGAAGACATGCTGCAGGCTTTCAGATAGGGTTAAGGAACATTACGGAGCCATCCATAGGTTCATAGGTTCATAGGTAGGTACTAGGCTATCTGCCCAAAGGCATTTATAAGCCTAGCCAGAATGTGTTGGCTTTCGCCACCCCCTTAGATTAGTTCCCTGTGCCTCTGTCCAGCAGAGCCACTGAAGTGATCCCCGGGGTAAACTTTCTGCTTCCCATCCACTCGTCAAGGTTTCTTTTGAAGAGTGTTAGCGAGGAACTCTGCCTAATGTAGATTGGGATCGTGTTCCAAAGCATGAGAAGTCTCTGGGACAGGAATCTATCCCTCCAGCACATCCTATTTATTGTTGTGGTGAGGTTTAGATCCGTACAGCATGTGGCTCAAGGGGATAAGGTTTTCTTTAGGTGGAGCATGTCCATCAGTTCTGGGTTGGACATGGCCTTGTATGTCAGGCAGAGATCACCTCTGAGTAGGCGGTATGCAACCAAGTACAGCTGCAGTTTCTTCAGTCGAGCTGCATAGGGCATCTGTTTGAGGCCAGTGATCCTCTTGGTGAGGTACTTCTGTGGTCTTTCCAGCTGTTGCAGGTGTCTTGTAAGGTACATCCCAAATGGGACATTGTACTCTATGATGGGTCTGATGAGTGATGAGTAGAGGGGCACAGTGACCTCTTTTGATCTGGATACGAACCCTTTTGTGATTAGGTGGGTCACGTAGAAGGATTTTCTAACCACTTTGGCAATGTGATTATCAAAGGTGAGATTACTATCTACTTGGGCCCCCAGATACCTTATTACATCTTCCATATTTAGGGGACTACCACCTATGTGGTAGTTTGTGGGTACTTTGTTTTTTTCCAAAGGGGATGACTATGCACTTTTTGGCATTTAGCTTGAGGCCATGATATCCGTCTCAGTGAGACCTTTTTGGAGGATGTCTGTGTCAGCCGGAGAGTCAATTATAGCCCCTAGTTTGCAGTTGTCTGCAAACTTGGTCAGCCATAGTCCTCCTGTGCTTGCCTGTACCTCTGAGAAGTATATGCTGAGCAGGAGGGGTCCTAGGACTGAGCCCTGGGGAATGCCACTTGTAACAGGTTTAGAGTTGGACCAAGCTCCTGCAACTCTCACCATGTGGTTTCTGTCCGTGAGCCAGTTGGCAACTCATCTTGTGACATAGGGGGTTGTGCTCAGGCTGGTGAGCTTGTCTATAATACCAGAATGGGGAATGGTGTTGAAGGCCATAGTGAGGTCTAGGTAGGCTGTGTGTACCACCTTTCCCTCGTCTATAGCCTTGGTAACTATCTCAAAGAAGTCCACTAGATTTAGGAGGCATGATCTGCCCTTAACAAAGCTGAACTGGGTAGGGTCCAGTGTTTGGAGGTTCCCAATGTATCTGTTAATGACTTCCATGATGATTCACTCCATAGCCTTGCAGACCAAGCTAGTCAGGCTTATAGGGCGATAGTTCCCGGGGTCTGTTGTGGCTCCACCTTTGTGGAGCAGAATAACCATTGCAGTGCACTACTGGGTTAGTTCGTCTTTGAGCTCATGTAGGATGCAGCTGGAACACTGTCCAGTCCCATTGATGCTGAGTTTTTGGCTTTGGAGAGGGCTGTTTTAACCTGAGTGTCTGTGATTTTAGGGACTCTACATTCTTCTGGTATGGTTATGGGCCCTTCTGGGGGTGAGAGGGGGGGTGAACCTGTCTGCCAGGATGTTGGTGATATCAGTCAGTTCAGTGCATTTTGTGCCATTCTGCACTAACTCCGAACAGATCTGAGCATTGCCACTTAGATTCTTGACATAGCTAAAGAATGCCTTGTGGTTATCTTTGGAGTCCTTGGCAATTCTTCTTTCAAGGCTCGCCTTGGATGATTTTATGAGGGATCGTAGTTTCTTGATGATACTGATCAGGGATGTCTTCCCTTCTTGGGATTTTACTCTTTTCTGTACTAGTTTCCTCCTTCTGTTGTATAGCCTGTTTACAGCAGGAGTCCACCAGACTGGTTTCCTTTTCTTGGTGGAGTGAGTCTTGGTTTTGCTTGGGACGGCATGATCCATGCATTCTTGTAGGTGCCCATAGAATGCATTAGTAAAGGATTTTGCAGCTTGGACAGCATTATCCTTCAGCATGAGGGCTTTGAAACTTTCCACCTCGGTCTTAAGTAATGTGAAGTTTGCTTTTGAAAAGTTTTTCACGGTGGTTTTCTTGTCCGGGGGTGGGGGTGGAATATGGATATCCAAAGTGATTTGTTTATGGTCAGATCTAACCAGTGAGGGGTTGACCTCCAGTGTGGAACACCGGTCACCCATGTTGGTCATGACCAGGTCCAATACGTTGTCTCCTCTGGTGGGAGTGTTGACCAGTTGAACCAGGGCATTTGAGTTTATAAATTCTATTAAATGTTGGGCAAGGGAGTTAGTACTTGAATAGTTCTCCCAGTTATGTTTGGGTAATTGAAATCACCCAATATTAGGGTGTTTGGTAGGACCTTTATGTTTCCCACTGTTTCCAGAAATGCAGAATGGGGGTCCTGGGACATGGTGGGTGATCTGTAGCAAGCTACAATTTGAATTGCAGTTTTGCCCATTGTTAGTTGCATGTGGATGATCTCTGAAGCATTGTGCTGTGCCACTAATCTGGAGGTGAGGGTATCCTTGATCAATATGGATACACCCCCCGCCTTTTGTATTTCGGTTTGGGTTCTGTGGCCAAAATGTATGGTATGATTTGTAGCCTGGTAGTGCTGGGGTGCTCTCTGGAGCCTTAAACCAGGTTTCTGTTACTGCACATATATCAATTTTCTCCATACTGAGGAGTGCCTCGAGTGCGTGCATTTTGAGGTTTAGACTTCTGGCATTGAGTAGCATTACCCTCAGTTTTTTGTTACTTGTGCTATTTATGGTGGTGGGTTTGTCTTTTGAGCCTTTCCTGACAAAGGCACTATGGAGGTGGCAAGAGTCTTGGCCAGTATTCGAAAGCCTAAGGGGGACAGGTGCAAGCCGTCTCTAGCGAAGCAGCGTGGCTTGTCAAGCATGTCATCCCAGGCGGACAGACACAGGATCCCCTTTGAATGAGACCAGAAACTTAGCCAATTGTTGAAATCGAGAATTTTTTCTTTATACCGTGATATCATTCTTGGTGAGGGCAGGATGCTACTCAGGGTCAGGGACATACCGGCCTGGGCTAAGTGATCAGAGAGCTCTTCCATGTCTCTTTTCATGTAGTCCAGGGAGGTATGGCTCAGGTCATTTACACCAACATGGACAATGACAAAGTCATATTTGTACTTGTTCTGGAATGACCTGAGTGCTTGCGTTATGTGGCGGATCCTGGCACCCGACAGGTAGCTAACAGTAACTTTCTCCTTATTCAGCCTAGTGAGTGGGACATCAGTGTGCCTGACTATAGAGTCACCTATTACTAGTATGTTGGGTATGTTATTTTGCCTTAAGGGCTGTGATTGCACAGCACACTGGTTTTGTGAAGTACGTGTTTCATGGTTTGTGTTGGGGGGTGGAGGTTGCTTGGATGTTTGCTTTGGACGTCTCTGTTGGTTTTGCAGATTTTTATTTAGAGCCTCCGAGTATGTTTTCATGTATTTATGTGTGTTTTTTGCCGGTGCTGGTTTAATGGGTCTATGTGAGACTGGTGGTGTGATGCAAGTATTTCCCTTCTCCTCTTGACTGTCTGATCCAGTCTTGGGTTGAGAGAGCTTGGCCTCCAGTTTGGCTGTATAATTGCATCTCTCGCATGTATTAGTGTTTGGTGGTAGGAGGAGGGGGTTGTCTATGTACATGAGGCAGTTGTAACATTGCCTCAAAATGCCCAGATTCACCAGTTGGACCGGATAGTACACCTGAAACTGCCCTTTGGGTATGCCTGGATAGGTACAGTGAACTGTTTTACTGGATGGCTGGTAAGGTTGAATAGAGAGCCTTGTCCTTCTGTACAGGAGGGTCTAGTGCTAGTGTTTATAAGTGCTTGCTATAAGTTTTGAGCAAGTGCTGGGCTGAGAAATGAATGGCTTGAGTGCTTAAGTTGAAAGTTTGTCTGGTTCCAAGGGAAAAATTGAAGAGGAGACTTCCTCCGAGCCACAGACTGCAGGAATGCTTTAGTGGCTCATGCTGTGTCTTGCCCTAATTTCACTAAATTTATCTTCTTAGTTTTGGAGTAAGTAGAACTGTTTTTTGGAGATTATGCCACTTTACTGGAGGTGAAAGAACTGAAATGGCAGCTACGTATGGGAGTGGACTGTGCTCCAGGACTTAATGACACTTTAAATTTAAAATGTGTCTTGCGATGGCAAGACTGAGTTTGTTCATTACCTTTCCTATTTTTACATATATTTTTTCTTTCCTATTTTTACATATATTTTTTCTTTCCTATTTTTACATATATTTTTTCATGTCTTTTACACTTTACAGTTTACTGTTGTGGCATACTATGTGTCTTTTGTATCTCTGTAACCAGGCACTGCTGTGATTGGTCTACTCCACTCTCATTTGAATAAGCTATTATGTATGAATATTCATGGTGTTTTCAACATTTGGGATTGGTTGCTTTTTATGTACTTGACCTTTTTATTAATTGTTTACCATTTGTTTGCTATATAGCTCTACACCTGTGTATACTTTATGTTTTCTGATGAAGTTCTAGGATATTTAAGGAATGAAAGTGCTACAAACCATCTGTTCGTGTGCTGACCCTTTTTTCCTTGTCCTTCTGCCACTGAAGTTGTTTTTGTTATAATTCCAAATATGTTGTGTTAATATTGTTTTTTTTTACTGTCTGTTGTTTTAAGTACATTTATTTTAATTATAAAGGTCAATCTCTGTCTTATTAATCTTCCAGTATAGGTTCATAGGTTCATAGGTTGGTACTAGGCTATCAGCCCTAAGGCCTATACAAGCCTAGTCATAAGAATTCCCTGGATATTTCTTCCCACAATATTTACTTCTCTGGACCCCTGTCTAGCAGGGCGACCGACATGATCCCCAGGGTGAATTTCCTATCTTCCATCCAATCATCAAGGTTCCTTTTGAAGAGGGCCAAGGAGGTGCTCTGCTTGACATGTATGGGCAGTCTATTCCACAGTATGGGGAGTCAATGGGTCAGGAACCTATCCCTCCAGCATGTTTTGTTCATTGTGATGACAAGGTTTAGATCCCTGGAGCATGTGGCTCTGAGGGATTGGGATTTCTTTAAGTGGAGCATGTCCAACAGCTCAGGGTTTGACATGGCCTTGTATGTTAAGCAGAGAATGTCTCTGAGTAGAAGATATGCCACAGAGTATAAGCTGGAGTTTTTTTAGATGGTCAGCATATGGCAATTGCTTTAGGCCTGTGATTCTTTTAGTGAGGTATTTCTGTGGCCTTTCCAGCTGTTGCAGATGTCTTGTGAGGTACATACCAAACAGGGCACTATACTCTATAATGGGTCTAATGAGGGATGAGTACAGTGGGACAATGACCTTCTTTTTTTATGGATGAAAAGCCTTAGTGATGAGGTGTGCCACATAGAAGGATTTCCTGACAGTTGTGGCGATGTGGTTATCGAAAGTGAGACCACTGTCCACCTGTGTCCCTAAGTCTCTCATCACACTTTTGATGTTTATTGTACTGGCACCTATGTGGTAATTCATGGGTACATGTTTTTTTTCCAAAGAGGATAACTATACATTTTTGGCATTAAGCTTGAGCTCATGGCTCTGGCACCAGGCATCTGTTTCTGTTAAGGCCCTTTTGTAGACTATCCAAATCATTTGGGGATTCAATAATGGCTTCCAATTTGCAGTCATCTGTGAACTTTGTTAGCCAGAGTCCCTTAGTGTTGGCCTGTACTTCAGAGAAGTAGATGCCAGACAAGAGTGGTCCCAGGACTGAACCCTGAGGTACTCCACTTGTCACTTGTCTGGAGCTGGATTTGGAGTTGGCTACTTTTACAGTCTGGGTTTTCTCAGTAAGCCAATTGGCAACCCATTGAGTGACGTAGGGATTTATGCCCAGCTTAGTAAGTTTATCTATGATTCCAGAGTGGGGGATGGTGCTGAAGGCCTTGACGAGGTCCAGATAGGCTGTGTGGACCACCTTACCCTCGTCCACAACTCTGTAGACTGATTCAAAGATGTCAATCAGATTCAGGAGACAAGATCGGCCCTTCACAAACCCAGACTGGGTGGGGTCCAGTGTTTGAAGGTTGCCAATGTCTTTATTTATAAGTCCCATGATAATGCGTTCCATGCCCTTGCAGATCAGGCTTGTCAGACTGATGGGACGGTAGTTCCCGGGATCCAAGGCGAATCCCCACTTGTGGAGTGGGATAACTGTGCAGTGCACCACTCAGCAGGCACGAAGCCTGAGGTGAGGCTATGATTAAACATGACACTTAGGTGAGGTGCCAGTTCATTTTGTAGTTCATGTAGTACACAGCCTGGGATGTCATCTGGTCCCATGGATGCTGTATTCTTAGCTTTGGAGAGTGCAGTTTCTGCCTGTGTGGCCGTGATTACCGGAATTTGGCAATCTTTTGGTATTGAGATGGGCCCTTTAGGGGGTGGGAGGGGGGTTGAAGTTGGCACTAAATCGATCTGCCAGGATATTGGCAATATCCTTGGGATCAGTATATTTAATGCCATTCTGTTTTAGCTCAAAGCAGATCTGAGGATTGCCATTTAGATTCTTGACATAATTATAGAATGCCTTGTGGTTGTCTTTGGAATCTTTTACAATTTTATTTTCGTAACTAGCTTTTGAGGATTTTATGAGGGATCTCAACTTCATACTGAGGCTGGTGAGGGAGTTTTTTGCATCCTGGGGTTTTCCTCTTTTCTGCAACAGTTTCTTCCTTCTGTTGTATAGTTTGTTTATAACAGGGGACCACCAGATTGGCTTCCTTTTTTTGGAGAACAGCATCTTGGTTCTATTTGGGATGGCACGATTCATGCATGAGTGGAGGTGCTCATACAGTGCCTTAGTGTAGGATTCTGCAGTCGAACTTTCAGATCCCGTCTGCATGGGTGTCATGAAGTTTGTCACTTCTGACTTCAGTAGCATGAAGATGGCTTTGGAGAAGTTTTTTAAGGAGGTTTCCTTACTGGGGGGGGGTGGGATGTGGATGTCAAGGGTGATTTGCTTATGGTCAGACCTGACCAATGAGGGGGTGACCACTGGTGTGGAGCATCTATCTCCCATGTTGGTAATGACCAGGTCTAGGATATTGGAGCCCCTGGTGGGACAATGGATTAGTTGATCCAGGGCATTGGAATTTATGAATTCCAAGAACCATTGGGAAAAGGAGTTGGTACCTGAGTAGTTTTCCCAGTTAATGGCAGGGTAGTTGAAATCACCCAGTATTAGGGTGTTTGGTTGTATATTTTCCAGTATGTTTACAAAGGTGTAGTGAGAATCTTGGGGCATGGTGGGGGATCTGTAGCAAGCTACAATTTGGATTGCAGTCTTACCTAATGTTAGTGCACTACTTTGCCAGAAATGATACATAAATCCACGCACCTTTCATGGTGATAGAACCCATGCCTTTTTTGAACTTCTTAGACTTAAAAGTCTTACTGACATTGGTAATAAAGTTGTATGCATGCAATGGTTTTAATGAGCCCACCTGAGAAATGGATCTCATCTCCTAAAACCCTGCACCTGCTCCATCCTTTCTCTACATTCTGTCACTTTTCTAAAGCAAGGTATTCCATAACATACCATACTACTTTTTTCCATGGAATACTGTTTCCTCACATCTGTCCCTAACCACCTACCTATTCTCTATCACCCACATGCCTTTCATTCCTTGTCCCTGTTTTCAGTTCGACTACTTCTGCTTGCTGTCTAACAAGATGGTGTGTTCAGCACATATCACTTCTTCCTTTTGCAGTGTGCAAACCTTTAGTTATTGAAAAGGCAGATCTGTGCCACAGGCTTTCTTCTATCTTGATTAACCTGCCTCTTTGTGGTTGCAGAAACAGGACACTGTATTCCATGGCCAGCTTTATCAGTGGTCCTTACAGTGAAATGTTGACCTTGTCTTATGTGGAATTCACTCCGTGTGATGATTTTAAGTCAATAGCCTTATTCATATGAAGGCTCTGAGATCTGCTTCACTTTGCATTTTCTGAAGAATAAGAAATCTGTAACTGTAATATCTGGCACTGTATTTTTCAGTGTTTGCCCCCCCCCCAAAAAAAAAACAAATCAGTCAATCAATCACCAACCGGTATGTGAGATAAGGTAAACTTTTAAGGGCAAAATTAGGGCTGTAGCTGAAAGTTAAGGGCGGTTATGAGGTATATGGACAAAAGATGTATGAGTAATTACTTTGTAGTCCTTTTGGTCTTATATCCTTGATTATGAGATATTTGTTAAAGGGGTGTTGCTGTACAAGTGAAATATCTATTTATGTAGGCAGGTTAGTGCATAAGATTAGACTGCAACTACAGATATTTAAACTAATGGAGGCTAGAAGGCTCTGAAACTGTTGGGGCTGTTACCTGCATGGCATTTAGCAAAGGGCAGTCACTGCTTGTTCACCTGTTTGCAGTGAGATGGAAATCACATCTATACAATTAGTGTCAGGCTTTGAGGGGGGAGGGGTTCAGCTGAAAAGCCATCAATTACACAAAGTGTGAAAACAAGAGGTAAGAATTGAGTGCAGTTATAGGCAGTCCTGTCTGATATAAGTAACCCCCTCCTACCCTTTCTTTAAATACATCTTAAATTGTAAGAGAGTAGGTTGTATCCAGCAAGATGAAGTCTTCCTGTTTATTCTTTATTTTTGTGCTTTCTGTTCCATTACGTAAGGCTGAAAATGCATTTGTGTTTATTAGTTGGGTTTGGATTTTTTTTTTAGCCTTGCCTTAACTAGGTTTAACCTCTTAAGTTATATTGAATAGTTCTCTCAGCTTTCCACTTTGTACTGCATATTGTTGTAAAACCTATAATGAGTGCCCCTTCTCACCTATTGATGTGGGAGGTGAGCTCCTACCTCTCTATCTAGGCTTTGGGGACAGAGTCAAGGGTGGTGGTGGTGGGAGTAAAGGCTTGAAATTTAGGACAATTCTAATTAACTGCGATAATGTGTACTTTCTGAGGCATGCAACTCTGGTATTGTTGACTGACCTGTACTCCTGATTAATTTTTCCTATAAATTTTGAGGGATGGATATATTTTGAGGGATGGGCTAAAATTAAGTACTATTGGGTGGTATGGATAGTAGCTAGAAAGTGTGGCGGTAGGAGAACCCCTCATGTAGTGTGTAAGTTAATCCTCTCTAATTTGCCTACAAACTTTAAGGTCCTGGGGAAATGGTGGGGTGGCAGCAGCTGAGGGGTTATGGATAGTGGCTACAAAAGTTGCTTCCTTCTAAGCCTTTGGATTATGAGTCTCCTTGCTGGTAAGGTATGTTCCTTGTGTGTAAGGTATGTTTGTATGTTCCTTGTGTGTAAGGTATGTTTGTATGTTCCTTGTGTGTAAGGTATGTTTGTATGTTCCTTGTGTGTAAGGTATGTTCCTTGTGTGTAAGGTATGTTTGTTCCTTCCTTGTGTGTAAGGTATGTTCCTTGTGTGTAAGGTATGTTTGTTCCTTCCTTGTGTGTAAGGTATGTTCCTTGTGTGTAAGGTATGTTTGTTCCTTCCTTGTGTGTAAGGTATGTTCCTTGTGTGTAAGGTATGTTTGTTCCTTCCTTGTGTGTAAGGTATATTCCTTGTGTGTAAGGTATGTTTGTTCCTTTCTTGTGGTATGTTCCTTGTGTGTAAGGTATGTTTGTTCCTTCCTTGTGGTATGTTCCTTGTGTGTAAGGTATGTTTGTTCCTTCCTTGTGGTATGTTCCTTGTGTGTAAGGTATGTTTGTTCCTTCCTTGTGGTATGTTCCTTGTGTGTAAGGTATGTTTGTTCCTTCCTTGTGGTATGTTCCTTGTGTGTATGGTATGTTTGTTCCTTCCTTGTGTGTAAGGTATGTTCCTTGTGTGTAAGGTATGTTTGTTCCTTCCTTGTGTGTAAGGTATGTTCCTTGTGTGTAAGGTATGTTTGTTCCTTCCTTGTGTGTAAGGTATGTTCCTTGTGTGTAAGGTATGTTTGTTCCTTCCTTGTGTGTAAGGTATGATGTTCTTCGTCTCACATTGCTGCAGTCATAACCTGTGGGTAGTCCGCTGTCCTCGATCGGCCCGAATACCAAAGAGCTGGGCTGGCGTCGGTCATTGTCACCTGGAGCTGACGTCAGTACGTAGTAGTACTTAAGCGCATGACCGACGCCATATCCTCAGTCTTTCTTGCCGCGTGGTCCGAAGCAGAAGCAGCGTTATGAAAGTGCCGCTCATGCTCTGAAATTATCTTTTTCGAGTTTCAGACCGAAGACCAAGTTGGGCTAAGTACCCGTGGGGAAATCTTTGTCTTTTTCTTGCCTCAGTTTCCGGATGTCAGAAAAAGTTAATAATTGCATTTCTTGTGGGAAACAGATACCTCATAGGGATTATCACTCTTTCTGTATTCCTTGCTTGGGGCCTGAGCACGACGTGGTCGGGTGTCGCTTTTGTGCCAGATTTAATAAGCGCACCATTAAAAGGAGATTAGACTGTGCCAGGCTTGTGTTTGGTAAACGGTGTAATTATAACATGCCGTCGGATCCTCCGGCCGCTACCGCTAAAAAGCGTAGGGACAAATCTGTGAAGTCTAAACCGGATGAGTCATCTGTTACGGACGCCGGTTCACAGGAGCCTCCGGTTGAAACTATGGATCCTGCCGAGGGTTCGGCTGAATCCCAGGGGGAACCTTTACTTTTGCAGGAGTTGGCCTCTCCAGATTTAGGCCCAGCTGAGGGTGCTTCTCAGGTGTCTGTAGTTCCATCCTTACAGAAGGTTATTAGGCCTTCTACTTCAGTGACTAAAGGCCATGCTAAGGCCAAACCTTGTCTTGTTAGCCCTGGTCATGGTTCTAGCTCTTCAGCCCTTGTTCCTAAAAAACATATGCTGAAAATGGCGGAGGACTTGATTACTTTGATCAGGGGTTCTATGCCCCCCCCAGAGAAAAGGCCCAGGGTGGAGGCAGATTTAGAGGGAATGGATCATTCTTCTGACTACTCTGATTCCTCAGCTGAGGAAATTCAGGATTTCCCTTCTTATTCAGACTCGGATGCAGAGGATTCCTGTCCTTCTGCTTCTCCTCCAGAGGATTTTTCTTTTTCTGAGACTTTACATTCCATGAGGGAACATTTTAAGTGGGAAGGCCAGGATTTTTCAGATTCTCGGAAGAGGCTTAGGGAATTTTTGTTTCTACCACAGCATAGGCCCTTGGCTATTCCTCCTGTCTTAGATGTTGTTCAGGATGTTTTTTCTGAATCTTCCCTTAATCCTGATTCTTTGCCTCCTGCCCCTGTTAAGCCAGACAGATATTATAGAGTTCCGGAAGCTCATAAGTATTTGTACAAAAGTCCTAGAGCTGATCCGGAAACTATTATTCAAGGTCCGAAGGGTATTAGGGCTTCTGTGGTTAAGAATCCTGTTCCTTTGGATAAAGATTCTAGAGCTTTAGATAGGTGGGGGAAAAAAGTATACACCTCATCTACATTAGCTATAAGGGCGTTGAATTGCCAATTTCATATGCTGAAGTATCAGAACTTTTTGTTGGGTCAATTGAAATCTAAGGTGGATGCTTTGTCTGAGGGTATAGAGTGTAAGGAACTCCAGGAGTTGGTTCATGCATCAGATCAAGTTGGCAAGCATTCTTTACAGTGTGGTTTCGATGCTCTTCAGGCTACATCCAGGGTGGCTGCTACAGGTTCAGTTATTCGTAGACATGCCCGGCTTAAGGATCAAAATTTGTCAGAGCATGTTAAGGCTCGGATTTTGGATGCTCCTCTTCAATCAAAAGTACTTTTTGGTCCTCCTGTGGAATCAGTTTTGAAAAAGATGGAAGATAAGGCTAAGTCTATGCAGGCGGTCAAGGATTTTATGCAGGTGCAGCCCCCTAAGTTTAGTAGGAATTGGCCTGCTAGGGGATGGTCTTATCCTTCTTTGGATTATCAGTCTAAGAGCAGGTCTAGACGTGGTAGAGGCAGAGCCCACACTCAGGGTTCTTTCAGACCTAGGACTTGGAGTTCTCCTGCACAGTCTTCTGGTGAGGGCAGGGGTCAGCCCTTTCGTAAACAGACCCAATGACATGTATCTTCCGCTGCCAGACCCTTCTTTACTGGCAGCTCCTCTAGGAGGAAAGTTGGGACTTTTCAAGCAAAACTGGCATTTGGTCACCCAGGACAAATGGGTGTTGGATATAATAAATCAAGGGTACAAGTTTTATTTTCACACCTTCCCTCCTTTCAAAGGCATGCCGGATGTGCCTCCTCAGCAAAGGATGGAGGCTCAGGAGCAAATTTCTTTACTTTTGCACATGGGGGCAATTCAGGTGGTCCCTCCGTCAGAAGTAGGCCTAGGTTTTTATTCCCACCTTTTCCTAGTGCCAAAGAAAGGAAACACTTGGAGGCCAATTCTGGATTTGTCCATTCTCAATACCTACCTAGACATCCCAAAGTTCAAGATGTTAACTTTACAACAACTTCTGCCTATGCTAGGCAAAGATCACTGGATGGTAACCCTGGATCTCAAAGAGGCCTATCTTCACATCCCTATCAGAACCAGCTGCAGGAGATTCCTGAGATTCCGGCTGGTACTTCTCATTATCAGTTCTCTGCATTGCCCTTTGGTTTATCTACTGCCCAGGGTATTCACAAAGTTCTGGCTCCTGTGATTGCCTTCCTCAGACAGAGAGGAATACAAATTTATCCTTATCTGGACGATTGCCTGATTCTTGCTCAAAACAAGGACAAGTTACTACAACATCTCCAGTATGTAATGGCAGTTTTAAGGTGCCTAGGGTATTCTGTGAACGAAATAAAGTCCAGTCTAGTACCCTCTCAGGACATGTGCTTTCTGGGTGTGAGACTGAATACAGCTTCTCAGATGGCATTTCTGACCCCAGACAAACAAAGATCTCTTCATCTGTACTTCCAGCAGTTATCAGTATTGTCCAGGCTGACTGCAAGGACAGTCCTTCAAGCCTTGGGGTTCATGGCATCTTGCATCCTAGTACTTCCCAATGCCAAACTGCATATGAGGAAGATGCAATGGTATCTCAAAATTGTGTGGACTTAACACTGCCACGGTTTGGACACTGTTATTCGGATTATACCTTGCATCCAGAAGGAATTCTTGTGGTGGGCTCAGGAATGTCACCTAAACAAGGGACTCTCTGTGATCCGACCAGAGGCGAGTCAGATACTAACGACAGATGCCTCGGACTTGGCTTGGGGAGCACACTTCAATGGAAAATGGATACAAGACACGTGGCCTCCCAAACTACTACATTTGCATATCAACATGAAGGAGATGTTAGCAGTCCAATTTGCCTTGACAGCCTTCAAGGACCTACTTCAGCCGGGACAGGTGTTGATTCGAACAGACAACACAACAGTCATGTGGTACATCAACAAGCAGGGGGGAACCCATTCCTACCCTCTTTGCAGACAAGCAATGATTTTGTGGGAGACTGCTCTGAGTTTGCACATCAATCTTCAAGCACGGTTTCTGCCAGGAGCACAGAACTCCCTAGCAGATGTATTGAGCAGGCAAATTGTGGATCCCCACGAGTGGAAACTGGTATTCAAACAGTTGACCGTGGCTTGGGGAACTCCAGACATAGATCTGTTTGCTTCTCCTCTGAATTTCCAACTGCCAACATTTTGCACAAAGTTGTTCCACCCAAATGCTTGGAAAGTGGATGCTCTATCTTTCAGTTGGAACAACCTTCACGTTTATGCTTTTCCCCCTCTGCCTCTTCTTCCCAAAGTACTCTTGAAAGCCAGGAGGGACAAGCCTTGCATAATTCTAATAGCACCAGATTGGCCTCATCAGCATTGCTATCCTCTGCTGAGGAGTTTAATTCAGGAGCCTCCTTGGCCTTTGCCACAGGTTCCTCATTTGTTGTCCCAGTCAAACAATCATTTTCTCAATGTTCGGGTGCAGTCCCTGCATCTAACAGCCTGGCGTATCCTGTAATGAAGCTGGTGGAGTCTCAGCTTCCACAACAGGTTTTAGATGTCATTTTGGAAGCCAGGCGGCCTAGTACTAGAAAAGTTTATGCTGATAAATGGAAGAGATTTTTTCTTTGGAGCACAGCAAAGGGCTTTGATGTTTCAGTGCCTAATTTGAGTTTTGCACTACAGTATCTTACTGAATTACTGGACAAGGGTTTGTCATTCTCTTCTGTGAAGGTTCATGCTGCAGCCATTTCTGCTCACTATGATTGTGACCCTCCTTTATTTTCTCACCCTTTGTTCAAACAATTTCTTAGAGGGGCAAAAAATATAAGACCCCACCTTAGAGCTCCCACTCCTTCCTGGGATCTCAATTTTGTTTTGGAGAAACTTACTTTACCTCCTTTTGAACCTGCAGCTACGTCTGAATTGAAGTTTTTGTCTTGGAAGACTGCTTTTTGTTGGCCATTACTTCTGCTAGGAGGGTATCTGAATTGCAGGCACTCATGGCAGTTGAACCTTTTCTGATATTCCATAAGGATAGAGTTTCTTTGCGTACTAACCCTACTTTTATGCCTAAAGTGATTTCTGATGTGGCTTTGAACCAGTCTATTCATTTGCCTATGTTTTATGCTGATCCCCAAAATAAGGGGGAAAAAGTCTTGCATTCTTTGGATATCCACAGACAGTTACGTTATTATTTGAGCAGAACTAAAGAGTTCAGACAGAGTCAACCGTTATTTGTTTCTTTTGCTTTGGGTTCACAAGGGAAGGCTGTTTCAAAGCAGACTATTTCTAAGTGGATTGGTCAATGTATTGCCTTTATTCTCATCATGGGAAGGATGTTCCTGCTGGGATCAGGCCTCATTCTACTAGGGCTACTGCCACATCTACTGCTTTTTTGAGGGGGGTAGCTACTAAGGATATTTTGGAGGCAGCTACTTGGAGTTCAGTTTACACTTTTACTAAGCATTACCATCTCCCTCTTTATTCCAAGTCCAGGGCTGGGTTTGCCACTGCAGTTTTACAGGGCATGTTAGCAGCTCCTAGTGCTATTTAGTTTGCCAGCCTCCCTTTTTCCTTTGCTTTGGGATTCTACCCACAGGTTATGACTGCAGCAATGTGAGACAGTTTTGTACCTACCATAAATGTAGATGTTCGAGGATCTACATTGCTGCAGTCCAATTATCCCTCCCTCCTTCCCCTCTATGGTTTGTGGTTGGGTGTTTACTATTTTGGCTCTGGCCTTCTTTCATTCTTAGGCCTTCTGACATCTGGGGCAAGAAAGACTGAGGATATGGCGTCGGTCATGCGCTTAAGTACTACTACGTACTGACGTCAGCTCCAGGCGACAATGACCGACGCCAGCCCAGCTCTTTGGTATTTGGGCCGATCGAGGACAGCGGACTACCCACAGGTTATGACTGCAGCAATGTAGATCCTCTAACATCTACATTTATGGTAGGTACAAAACTGTACTTTTCTTGTGTGTAAGGTATGTTTGTTCCTTCCTTGTGTGTAAGGTATGTTCCTTGTGTGTAAGGTATGTTTGTTCCTTCCTTGTGTGTAAGGTATGTTTGTTTCTTCCTTCCTTCCTTGTGTGTAAGGTATGTTTGTTTCTTCCTTCCTTCCTTGTGTGTAAGGTATGTTTGTTTCTTTCTTCCTTCCTTGTATGTAAGGTATGTTTGTTTCTTCCTTCCTTCCTTCCTTCCTTCCTTGTGTGTAAGGTATGTTTGTTTCTTCCTTCCTTCCTTCCTTCCTTGTGTGTAAGGTATGTTTGTTTCTTCCTTCTTTCCTTCCTTGTGTGTAAGGTATGTTTGTTTCTTCCTTCCTTCCTTGTGTGTAAGGTATGTTTGTTTCTTCCTTCCTTCCTTCCTTGTGTGTAAGGTATGTTTGTTTCTTCCTTCCTTCCTTCCTTCCTTCCTTGTGTGTAAGGTATGTTTGTTTCTTCCTTACTTCCTTCCTTCCTTGTGTGTAAGGTATGTTTGTTTCTTCCTTCCTTCCTTGTGTGTAAGGTATGTTTGTTTCTTCCTTCCTTCCTTGTGTGTAAGGTATGTTTGTTTCTTCCTTTCTTCCTTCCTTGTGTGTAAGGTATGTTTGTTTCTTCCTTCCTTCCTTCCTTGTGTGTAAGGTATGTTTGTTTCTTCCTTCTTTCCTTGTGTGTAAGGTATGTTTGTTTCTTCCTTCCTTCCTTCCTTCCTTGTGTGTAAGGTATGTTTGTTTCTTCCTTCCTTCCTTCCTTGTGTGTAAGGTATGTTTGTTTCTTCCTTCCTTCCTTGTGTGTAAGGTATGTTTGTTTCTTCCTTCCTTCCTTGTGTGTAAAGTATGTTTGTTTCTTCCTTCCTTCCTTCCTTGTGTGTAAGGTATGTTTGTTTCTTCCTTCCTTCCTTCCTTGGGGTATGTTGTTTCTTCCTTCCTTCCTTGTGTGTAAGGTATGTTTGTTTCTTCCTTCCTTCCTTGTGTGTAAGGTATGTTTGTTTCTTCCTTCCTTTCTTGTGTGTAAGGTATGTTTGTTTCTTCCTTCCTTCCTTGTGTGTAAGGTATGTTTGTTTCTTCCTTCCTTCCTTGTGTGTAAGGTATGTTTGTTTCTTCCTTCCTTCCTTGTGTGTAAGGTATGTTTGTTTCTTTCTTCCTTCCTTCCTTGTGTGTAAGGTATGTTTGTTTCTTCCTTCCTTCCTTCCTTCCTTGTGTGTAAGGTATGTTTGTTCCTTCCTTGTGTGTAAGGTATGTTTGTTCCTTCCTTCCTTCCTGGTATGTTTGTTCCTTCCTTGTGTGTAAGGTATATTTCTTGTGTAGTGTAGCAATACTACTACCTTATCTTTCTGTGGACACAAGCTGTGTTAACCTTCTCCTCATTTCCCCCTGATAGTATGTGGTGGCAAGTGACCCCACAACAGCATTATAATTGGGGAGCCTCTACTGTAAAATGGCTGCTCTGTCCTGTCTCCCCCTTTCCATGTAAGTGGAATTGTTTGTGAGGGACAGACTGAGCTCCTCTGTCTTGTAGCTAGTTTACTTCCCCTACCAATACCCGTTTAGTGATGTTTGGTAGCACCCCCCAATGAGGTCCCCACCAGCATTTCACTGGATTTGGTGCATACAGAGTTTGCAATATGGTTGCCTGTTCTCTTTTTTTTTTTCCTTGTGGGGTGTGTGGCATTTTTCCCTTCCTTCTATTTGAAGGAATGAACCTTGTGTTAGGGTTGTTTCTCCATGTACTTCCCTAACACTAACAAACTTTGTGACCTACTATGTATTGTAGAAGGCGAATTGTGAACTAAGGGAAGGGTTGTATGTTCATGGATTCATTTGAAACTGGTCTTCAGTCTGAACTGAGTTTGCTAAATAAAAAAAGGTGTTTTACTCTACATAACAAAGCATTGTGAGAGTTATATGGGGGGGGGGGGGGGGTTGGTGGTATAATATGAAACAAATGTAAGTTGCCCAGGTATTACTTATGTAGCTTACTGTTGTCTGGATATAGCTTGATAAACTGCACTCTATACATTCCAGAAAAATCTGAGGCCTTAGAACAAGTGTTCTAACAATCATTTTCCCCTAGTGATTTCAGAACTGAAGAGAGAGGGGCTAAGTGTAGGGGAAACTGTGTGATCATGTAGTGTAAGGCAAGACTTGTGCTTTTTGTTCACCATCTTTTGCCTTCATTTTAGATGGTCTCCACTTTAAACCGACTGAGATTGCCTTGAACTAGGGAAAACTGGGTATGTAGTGTAGTATAGCTGCAGACCAGTTTGGGTTGTAAGGCTAAATGAGGACTGGCCATCTAGTGATCTCTGTTGTAGAGACCCTCTCTGTCTAGGGGACACTGTGGGAGATATGCACCTATGAAAACTCATTCTGGTGCACTTAAACAGTAAAGTATATTCTCCTCCCCACCTTGTACTACAGACTTACTAGAGCTAATGTGTTTGGAATGTACTATCCCCTGCACATTTCTCACATGACAGCTAATGTGTTTGTCACATGACAGCTAATGTGTTTGGAATGTACTATCCCCTGCACATTTGTCACATGACAGCTAATGTGTTTGGAATGTACTATCCCCTGCACATTTGTCACATGACAGCTAGGAATACAGAATTCTAAGCTGCTGTACCTATTATCTATCATCACAGTAATCCATCTTATTTCCACCATGATGCATGGATAATTGCCACTTAAGTCACCTTGAAATGTCACTGCAGCTTGCTGGTGCTGTAAGTGTACTGTGTTGGGACTAGTGATTTATTGTGACAGAATGAGAACTTGAATGCTGTGATAGTAAAATAGCAATACTTTTCTCTCCCACCCACACAGGTATAGGACTGAAATGTTTCAAATGCCCCTTCACAGTTTTCAACATTCCTTGCATTACCAGCACTGTGACCTGTAATGCCAATGAGATCTGTGCAACAATCCATGGACAAGCATGTAAGTATTGCCTTCTGGGATCTGTGAGAAGCCTGCATGGATTAATTGTGGCTTGATAGCATGAGCAAAAATGTAAATGTATTTGATCTTTGAGTTGGTCCCACTAGGCTAGTAATGTTTTCAGGGGAGGTCTGAAGTGTTTGATAGCTACTGTGAGCTCTTTTTACATAACCATTGTTACACTGTAGCACTGGTAATTTATCTACCTGGTGTGGGAATAGAACCCACAGCCTCTTCCATCAAAAAGTGAGTGTGATAACCTGTTGCACAACTGACACTTTGTTTTCACTTCTGAATCCTTTAGCAGAGGATCTTAAAGTCTTTATGTATACAAATCAAGACAGTCTTGTGAGGATTGCGGCGAAAGTATAGATCATGCACTTAACACCAGCATATAAGTTGATGCAAAAATGTTGGGATGGTACAAGTTAGCAGCTTGCCAGTTGATCATACCAGCAATGAACACAGAACTTCAGCATGTCTGCTGACCTGTCTCCACACCTTGTCTAGGGACTTGTATGCTGGCAGCATGCTCACAGAACTTCATGGCTGCTGACTTGTCCTCCACACCTTGTCTAGGGACTTGTCTGGTCCCAGCCAAGTCTGCCAGTATAAAACTTCCAAAAATATAAGGAATCTAGCCCTAAGGCAACAAGTGGTATTGTACACCACCTAGGCTGCAATGCCATTCATGCAGAGGATTAACATCCCAATACATGGAATTACTGGGCAATTATAGCTACAAAATTTAAGACTAAATGTAACTAGAAGTCAACGTAGGCTAATAATATCTTGCCTAGTTCTGCTAGGAAGAATAGGCTGCCATTTTTAAAAGAATGTCTTTGTACAATTAATAGTCCCTTGCATATAGGATAAACTACTTCAAATTGGGCAAAAATTTATTTGAAAAGTACCCCTATGATGGATCACTCAAGATCCCAACTTGATTGTTGGGCAGATCTTGGTAGCTGCTTGGTAAAACAAATTGGGTGTCCCCTAACTTGGGAGTACATGGGCATTATATGCAGCATGAATAGTGAAGAACTTTTAGTGGAGTTGGATGGATAACATGGATGAAATGACTGTAGGTGTATCTCTGCAATTGTATGCCTGTGGGTTGAAGTTTGAAGTAGAGTGGGCTAGTAGAGAAGCTGGAAGATTACATTGAGCTAACCAAACCCCTTTTAAGGGGGGGGGGTGGAATGAAGAGTGCTATGAGGCCTGCATTTGCACTTGTTTCTGTCCTGTAACTCCTAGGCCCATCTCATTTGCTCACTCAAAAAAAAAATTGTATCTGCTTTTACTGTATTTGTGTTTCTTCCTACTTTATTTTGCTTTTGCGTCATCTTAAAAGTATTCAGTTGTATTTATTACTGCTTGGTGTAACTCATTCTAAGCCTTTTAGTTTAAGCACTTGGGCTTCAGACCAGTTGTTTTACATTAAGAAGGTTTGTGGCCTGCACTGTGTTGGCAGGACAGATAGCTTACATCCTTCTAAGTTGGGAACTGCTGATTGAGAGCTCAGTGTCTGTTATTCTAAAAGTGTATTAGTTCTGGTTTAAGCACTTGGGCTTCAGGCCAGTTATTTTACATTAAGAAGGTTCGTGGTCTGCACTTTTGTGGGAGGAGAGGCTGGACTCTGCCCTTCTGAGCTGGGAATTTCTGGTTAAAGGCTTATACTGCCTGCATATTTGAACTGTTTCTTACTGAAATTGGTACACCTTGTTTGCTATAGCATAGACTAGATCCAGGCCTGCTGAATCTGGGTTTGTATGCTTGTTTGTTTGCTTATTTCCCTGAAACACTAATTCCACCTAAAACGCGGCTTTTCAGCGCTTCTGTGGATCCCTAGTGATATCTGCATTGCTTACTGTACTTATTTCCTTGTTTCACTTAAAAGAAAGTTACTGTTTGTCGTTTTTGCATTTAAGTTACCTGTAACACATTGCATTTAAGTTGCCTGGCACTTGCTCACTAAAGCAATTATATAAGTCAGCACTAAAAAATTAAAAGCACTACACCCCTTGAGTACCTTGTTCCCCATTGGCCCTTTTTTAAACTCCCCTTGAGTACCTTGTTCCCCATTGGCCCTTTTTTCAATTATAAAGGAATTCCCAATACTATTCTAGCATGTCCAAAGGTCAGTTGTCAATCTCCTCTCTGGTCCAGCTGGTGAATCTGGGAATCTTGAGGCAATGTTACAACTGCCTCATGTACACAGACAACCCTCTCCTCCTCCCAACAAAGTCCAACATATGTGAGAGATGCAACCATATAGCCAAACTGGAGGCTAAGCTCTCTCAACTCAGCATTTAAGCTCTCTCAACTCAGTATTGGCGTAACCAGTCAGGAGGAGAAGGAAACCACACTCACAATTCCAGTCTCACATAGACCTACCACGACAGCAAACCAAACACATAAACACACAAAAACATACTTGGAGGCTCTAAATAAAAATCTGCCTAAGCAGCAGAGGCCTCCAAAGCAGACACCCAAGCAACCGCTACCCCAAAACAAAACACGTGCAATACATAGCTCACAAAGCCACTGTGCTGAACAGTCACAGCCCTTGAGGCTAAACAACACACCTGATACACTTGTAATAGGTGACTCTATCGTCAGGCACACTGACGTCCCGCTCACCAAGCTGAACAAGGAGAAGGTCACGGTGAGCTGCCTGTCGGGTGCTAGGATCCACCACATAACACAATCACTCAGGTCACTCCAAGGCAAGTACAAATATGACTCGGTCATTGTCCATGCTGGTGTGAATGACCTGAGATGTACCTCCCTGGACTACATGAAAAGAGACAGAGGAACTCTCTGAGCATGTAGCCCAGGCCAGTATGACCCTGACCTTGAGTAGCATCCATCTTACCCTCACCAAGAATGATGCCACAATATGAAGACAAGATGATCAATTTAAACTGGCTTAAGTATTGGTGTCATTCAAAGGGGATCCAATGCCTGTCAGCCTGGGATGACATGCTTGACAAGCCACGATGCTTCACTAGGGACGGCTTGCACCTGTCACCCCTGGGCTTTCGGATATTGGCAAAGGCTCTTGTTACCCCCATAGTGCCTTTTTTAGGAAAGGCTCAAATGACAAACCCACCTCCATAGGTATCACAAGGGATAAGAAACTAAGAGTAATGCTACTCAACGCCAGAAGTCTAAACCTCAAGATGCATGCACTCGAAACTCTCCTTAGCATGGAAAACATCGATATCTGTGCAGCAACAGAAACCTGGTTCAAGGCTCTTGAGAGCACCCCAGCACTACCAGGTTATACCTCATACCATGCTTTTCGGCCCCAAAACTTGGACAGAACCACAAAAGGAGGGGGAGTATCAATATTCGTCAAAGATACCCACACCTCCAGGTTGGTGGCACAGCACGAAGCATCAGAGACTATCCATGTGCAATTAACAGTGGGTAAAACTGCCTTCCAGTTTATAGCCTGCTATAGACCTCCCTCCCAAACCCAGGAACCCCACTCGGCCATCCTGAGAACACTGGAAAATATGAAGATCTCTCCAAACACCATTATATTGGGCGACTTCAACTACCCAAACATAGACTGAGAGCATTACTCTAAGGCTCCTAGAATTTATAAAATCAAATGCTATGGAACAACTTGTTACCACTCCCACAAGACGGGAAAACATACTGGACCTGATCATCACCAACATGGGGACTCTATGCAAGTGTATCCCTCACTGGTAAGATCAGACCATAAACTAATCTCACTGGATATTCACATCCCGACCCCACCCCCTGCCCAGAAAACCACAGTGAAAAACTTCTCTAAAGCAAATTTCACACTCCTCAAAACCGAGGTGGAATCCTTCAAAGCCCCTGGGCCTGTGGAAAATATGGCCCAGACTGCAGAATCCTTTATAAACGCATTCTATGAACACCTTCAGGAATGCATGGATCATGCAATCCCAAATAAAACCAAGACCCAATCCTCCAAAGGCAGACATCCTGTCTGGTGGACCCCAGCCATAAACAAACTATACAATAGAAGGAGGAAGCTACTACATGATAGAGCAAAATCCCAAAAAGGGAAGGCATCTCTGATCAGTATTGGCAAAAAACTACGGGCACTCATAAAATCGTCTAAGGCCAGCTTCGAGAGAAATTGCACAGGACACTAAGGCTAATCACAAGGCTTTCTTTAGTTATGTTAGGAACCTGGGTGGGAATTCCCAGATATGCACAGAATTACTCCAAAATGACAAAAAATACATCGAACCCACAGACATTGCCAACATCCAAGCTGACAGGTTCAGTGCAAACCCCCCCCTCCCCACCAAAAGGGCAAATATCTATCCCAGAAGAGTGCTGCCCCCTTACATCTCAGATGCTCAGGTAAGAGCTGCCGTCTCCAAAGCAAAAAACGCAGCATCAATGGGACCAGACTGTGTCCCGGGCTGCATCCTACATGAACTCCAAGAAGAGCTAAACCCAAACATAAAACTACTGTTCAATCTCAGCCTTACTCGGGATATGTACCCAAAGAGTGGGTATAGCAAGAGTGGTCCCTCTCCACAAAGGTGGTGCCTCAACGGATCCTGGAAACTATCACCCCATAAGCCTGGCTAGCTTGGTCTGCAAAGCTATTTAATGGATCATCATGGACCTCATAAAAAAAGATATTGGGGACCTACAAACATTGGATCCTACCCAGTTCGGCTTTAAGGGCAGATCCTGCCTCTTAAACCTGGTTGATTTCTTTGAAACAGTCACCAAGGCCATTGACGAGGGGAAGGTGGTCCACACAGCTTACCTGGACCTCGCAAAAGCCTTTGATACAATACCCCACTTGGGCATTATAGATAAGCTCACCAGCTTAAATATAAACCCCTATGTCACTAGATGGGTTGCAAACTGACTCAAGGACAGAACCCACATGGTTAGAATTGCTGGAGCCATGTCAGACTCCAAACCAGTTACAAGTGGCATCCCACAAGGCTCAGTCCTGGGACCTCTCTTGTTCGGTATATATTTCTCGGAGGTACAGGCCAACACGGAAGGACTGTGGCTGACCAAGTTCGCAGATGACTGCAAACTGGGTGCCATAATGACTCTCCAGCTGACACAAGAATCAACCAAAAGGGTTTCAAAGAAACAGACAACTGGTGCCAGAGCCATGGCCTCAAGCTAAACGCCAAAAGTGTATAGTCATCCCCTTTGGCAAAAACAAAGTGCCCACAAATTACCACATATGTGGTAATCCATTAAGTACAGAAGAAGTAATTAGGGACCTGGGGACCCAAGTTGGTAGCAATCTCTCATTTGACAACCACGTGGCCAAAGTGGTTAGAAAAACATTTTATATAGCCCACCTAATCATGAAGGGATTCACATCTAGATCAGGGAGGTCATCTTGCCTCTTTACTCATCCCTCATCAGGCCCATAATTGAGTACAATGCCCCTTTTGGGATGTACCTTACCAGACACCTGCAGAAACTGGAAAGACCCCAAAAGTACCTCACCAAGAGGATCAAAGGGCTCAAACAGATGCCATATGCTGCCTGGTTAAAGAAACTCCAGCTCTACTCAGTGGCATACTGCCTGCTCAGAGGCGATCTGTGCCTGACATATAAAGCCATGTCCAACCCGGAATTAATGGACATGCTGCACCTCAGAAAATCCAAATCCCATTGAGCTACGCGCTCGAGAGACTTAACCTCAGCACTGAAATAAATAGGACATGCTGGAGGGACGGATTCATAACCCAGAGGCTCCCTTCACTCTGGAATAAAATCCCAGTCCAGGTTAGGCAGAGTCCCTCATTGACTCTCTTCAAAAGGAATCTTGATGAGTGGATGGGAGATCATAGGTTTACCCCGGGTATCACTTCTGTGTCACTGTTAGACAGAGGCACGTATACTAACCTTGAAAAAGGGCATAGCAAAATTAATTTAAAATGGGTGGCGAAAGCCAAACACACTCTGGCTAGGCTTATAAATGCCCTAGGGCAGATAGCCTAGTATGAACCTATGAGGAAATAAGCTTGGGGTGGGGGAGTGGAGTCTCTGTCCAAACAAAACTTGGAAGTAAACTGACATGTCTACCACATGTTTTGATCACACAGACTATCCAACTCTTCACCTTTCCTACTGGGCACTTTTTAATCTGACTTGTATATCTACTCAAATGGCCAACTTCTCAGTACTGCTGCCCTGAATAACCACTAACATGACACGTCTCACAACCAAGGTATATGATATGCAGGCAAACTAGACTTAGGAAATTATCCTGTTCTATATCTGTATGGCAAAAAGCCTACAGAACTTGTCTACTGGTCATCCCCATCAAGTGGCTATTGGGTCATTTTTCTTCAATAAACTGTTATGGAGTGGTGGTGTGGTGGTGGCCTCAAGGCGCTAACTGTGGAGGTGGCATGCTAAACAGTTGAGGTCCCCCCCCATTGGTCCTTGGTTTAGTAAATGTGTATGTGTTCACCAGTAAAATATGCAGATTTGTTTAAACCAGTCCTGACTATTCAGACTAACATTCTGATCTTTTCTTTCAGCTGGCCATGAGTTAATCATGCAGAAAGGATGCATCTCCAACTCTTGGTGCAACACTGTGTCCTCTGACATATTCCTGGGTGTAAATTATACCACCAGCTACACCTGCTGTTCTGGAGACTTCTGTAATGGTGCAGGTCAGACAAAGCTCTCTCTCCTATGTGCGCTAACGGTTTTAGCCAGCTGTCTGCAAACCTTCCTGTAGAGGGCAACGCATGTGGATTTGAAGAGCCTTGTCTTAAATTTTTCTTGTTTTTTAATAAAGCTGTTTTTCTAAATACTGCTTGGTCGGGCTTTGTCCAAGGTTACATAAAATGCCTAAGCCAATGTAACAGTATCTGGTAAAAAGCTGTTTAGTGCACAGGAGCTGACTAAGCTGACTTAGCTTCCTGGTGTCATCTCTACTATCCAGATTTTGCCTCGTCTTTTTCTCAGTTCTGCTGCCCCCATAGCCTTTGTCCAAACCTCTCCCACTAAGAGGCTGGGAGGTGTGCCTGGGGAGTCATGGGCTCCTAGGTTCATATGTCTAGTAGGCTAACTACCACTGGGGCCTTTAAGCCTAGCCTTGTAACCCACAATGTGTCCCACAAGTTGTCTTGGAAAACTATATAGGGCATGTTTGTTGCTACATGATTCTGCCTGCCTCTGTTCATCAGAGATGGGGTGCCAGACTAGGGATAATGTTCATCAGAGATGGGGTGCCAGACTGGGGATAAATTTTGAATTTTCTATCCAGTGGTCCCACTTAAGTGTTGGGGAGGGGCTTGTTCCCTTCGATTTAGGGGAGCCTGTTCCAGAGTTGGAATTTTGAGATGGCATATCTTTGACATGTTTTTTACATTGAAAGCAAAATGTAGTTATTTAGATCTAGTAGAGCTGATGCTGTGCTCTGGATATGCAAAAGGACAAGTTGGGTCTGAGGATGCCTCCTATAATATAGGACATTTGTGTTTATGGCTTTTCTTTTAGGGGAACCTTTATAGATGTTCAGTTGCTGCATGTCTGGTCAGGTACATACAGGAAGGATGTTACCTTCTGACTTTGAAGGTTGAGTATAGTGGTATAATGACTCCTTGGATCTAGATGCCATGCACTTGGGTGACACTTTCCAAAAGTTACTATAATGCATTGTTTAAGTTGTGGCTTTGGTACCAGTCATTTCCCCACCTCTTGTAATATGGTGGTGTCTTGGTGGGTTGGGAGAGATTGGTTTGCAATCCTCTCCTGACGTGTGTGTGTGGTAAATCCCTTAGCCAGGTCAAGTTGAGCCATATGCACTGTAACCTCACCATTGCCTTGGTGACCTCAAATCCACTGGATTCAGTAGGCATGACCTCTGACAAAGCCAAACTGGGATGGATCCAGTGTCTAATCATTTCCATGGCTTTGCATACAAAGACTAGTCAGACTAATGGGCCTGTAGTTTCTGGGATCTTATGACCTGTTACAAGGAGCATTTCAGTTCTCCAGTCTTTGTGGCACAAAGCCTGTTTTAACTAATTGACCCTGGTGGGTCATACTTGATATTCAGGAGGCATCTCAGGCTATTATTGGGGCCCACTGAGACTGTGTTATATTTGGTGAGCACAGCCGTGACATAATTGGTTTACCTTCATAATGTCTGCAGTGAACCTGCTTCTGCAAACTCTGCCTTCACAAAACCTTGAATTCTGATATTCTGAAATGCAAAATCTTGCCCCCTTTGTGATCCATGTTAGCACTTGTTTGTAAGTGTGGTGCACTCAAAATGCTGCATCACCTGGCTTACTGAATGTGGCACCATTGACCAACAGTTAAGCACATTGCTATGTGCTACCTTTGAACTTCTGATATAGCTGAAGGACTTATGGTTCTTTCATCTGGGAGGCTATATTTACCTCAAACTGCCTTTTTTAGCTGCTTGTTTGAGAGCATTCTCTTATGCGAGTTGCTCTTCCTGATTTTTTAGCCATGTTTTTTTTTTCTCTTGTATAACCTGTTTAATCTGGGATGCCACCATGGTGGCTTGTTAGAGTTTTGGGCTTCTGCTGGGTACAGCTGCTTCTGTATAGCCACTGACATGATTTCATGACTTCTGTGCCCAGTTATGCACAGGCTGCTGTGTTCTGTGGATTTGGCAGTGTACATAGGTTCATACTAGGCTATCTGCCCTGGGGCATTTATAAGCCTAGCCTGATTGTTTGGCTTATGCCACCCCTTGATTTGAGTATACTGTGCCCTTTTTAAAGTTTAGTTTACTGTGCCTCTGTCTAATAGTGACACAGAAGTAATCCCCGGGACAAACCTACGATCCCTCATCCACTCATCAAGATTCTTCTTGAAGAGAGTCAGTGAGGTGCTCTGCCTAACATGAATTGGAATTCTATTCCAGAGCGAAGGGAGCCTCTGGGTTATGAATCTGTCCATCCAGCATGTTCTATTTATTTTTATTTCTGTACTGAGGTTCACGTCCCTCGAGCATGTGGCTCTAAGGGATTTAGATTTACTGAGGTGGAGCATGTCCATTAATTCTGGGTTGGACATAGCTTTATATGTCAGGCATAGATCGCCTCAAAGTAGGCGGTATGCAATTGAGTAGAGCTGGAGTTTTTTTAACCGAGCAGCATATGGCATCTGTTTGAGTCCCTTGATCCTCCTGGTGAGGTACTTTTGGGGTCTTTCTAATTGCTGCAGGTGTCGGGTAAGGTACATCCCAAAGGGGGCATTGTATTCTATGATGGGCCTGATGAGGGATGAATAAAGGGGCACGATTACCTCTCTTGATCTAGATGTGAATCCTTTCATGATGAGGTGGGCTATGTAGAAGGTCTTTCTAACCACTTTGGCAATGTGGTTGTCAAAGGAGAGATTGCTATCAACTTGGGTCCCCAGATCCCTAATTACTTTCTCTGTACTTAATGGGTTACCACCTATGTGGTAATTTGTGGGCACATTGTTTTTGCCAAAGGGTATAACTATACACTTTTTGGCATTTAGCTTTAGACCATGGCTCTGGCACCAGTTATCCATCTCTGCGAGACCTTTTTGAAGGATGTTTGTGTCAGCTGGAGAGTCGATTATGGTGCCCAGTTTGCAGTCATCTGCGAACTTGGTGAGCCATAGTCCTCCCACGTTGGCCTGTACCTCAGAAAAAGTAAATACCATACAAGAGAGGTCCCAGGACAGAACCTTGTGGGATGCTACTTGTGACCGGTTTCGAGTCTGACATGGCTCCAGCAACTCTGACTCTGTGGGTTCTGTCTTTGAGCCAGTTTGCAACCCATCTTGTGACATAGGGGTTTATATTTAGGCTGGATAGCTTATCTATGATGCCCAAGTGGGGTATTGTGTCAAATGCCTTTGCAAGGTCCAGATAGGCTGTGTGGACTACCTTCCCTTCATCTATGGCCTTGGTGACTGTTTCGAAGAAGTCGACCAGGTTCAAAAGGCAGGATCTGCCCTTGACAAAGCCAAATTGGGTAGGATCTAGTGTCTGTAGGTCCCCAATGTCTTTGTTTATGAGTTCCATGATGATCCTCTCCATAGCCTTGCAGACTAGGCTTGTCAGGCTTATGGGGCGATAGTTTCCAGGGTCCGCAGAGGCGCCACTTTTTTGGAGTGGGACCACTGTTGCTGTACGTCATTCTTTGTCACATATCCTGTAGTGAGGTTGAGATTGTACAGCAGTTTTACTTGAGGGATTAGTTCTTCTTGGAGTTCATGTAGGATGCAACCTGGGACGCCATCTGGTCCCATGGAAGCAGTGTTTTTTGCTTTGGAGAGGGTGGCCTTCACCTGAGCATCAGAGATGTTTGGGAGGCTGCACTCTGCCGGGATAGATACTTGCTCTTCTGGGGGGGAGGGGGTGGCGAAGTTTGCAATGAACCTGTCTGCCAGGATATTGGCGATGTCTGTGGGTTCAGTGTATTTTTTGTCATTTAGAATCAACTCAGAACAAGTCTGGGAGTTGCATCCCAGTTTCCTAACATAACTGAAAAAAGCCTTATGATTGTCTTTAGTGTCCTGTGCAATTTTTCTCTCGAAGCTGGCCTTGGAGGATTTTATGAGGGATCGTAATTTTTTGCTAGTACTGATCAGAGATGCCTTCCCTTTTAGGGATTTTGCTCTATCATGTAGTAGCTTCCTCCTTCTGTTGTACAGTTTATTTATGGCTGGGGTCCACCAGACTGGATGCCTGCCTTTGGATGATTGGGTCTTGATTTTGTTTGGGACAGCATTATCCATGCATTCCTGGAGATGTCCGTAGAATGCATTTATTTAGGATTCTGCAGTTTGGGCCGTAGTTTCCACTGGCCCTGGGGCCTTGAAGGATTCCACTTCAGTTTTGAGAAGTGTGAAGTTCACTTTGAGAAGTTGTTGTGGTTTTCTGGGCTGGGGGTGGAGTCTGGATGCGGATATCCAGTGAAATTAATTTATGGTCTGATCTTACCAATGAGGGATATACTTCTGGTATGGAGCTTAGAGTCCCCATGTTGGTAATGATCAGGTCTAGTATGTTTTCCCCTCTTGTGGGAGTGGTGACTAGTTGTTCCATAGCATTTGAGTTTATAAATTCCAGGAACCTTTGTGATAAGGTCCTGGGGCTTGAGTAATGCTCCCAGTCTGTTTGGGTAGTTGAAGTTGCCCAATATAATGGTGTTCGGAGAGCTCTTCATGTTCTCCAATGTTTTCAGGAAAGCCGAGTGGGATTCCTGACTTTGAGAGGGTGGTCTGTAGGATGCTATAAACTGAAAAGCAGTCTTGCCCACTGTCAGTTGCACATGGATGGTCTCCGATGCGCGTGCAATGCCACTAACCTGGAGGTGTGGATATCCTTGATAAATATGGAAACTCCCCCTCCTTTTGTGGTTCAGTCTGGGTTTTGGGGCCGAAAAGCATGATATGAGGTATAACCTGGTAGTGCTGGGGTGCTCTCTGGAGCCTTGAATCAGGTTTCTGTCACTGCACAGATATCGATGTTCTCCATACTGAGTGCGTGCATCTTGAGGTTAAGACTTCTGGCGTTTAGCAGCATTACCCTTAGTTTCTTGTTCCTTGTGCTGTCTATGGAGGTGGGTTTGACTTTTTGAGCCTTGCCTAAAAAAGGCACTATGGGGGTGGCAAGAGCCTTTGCCAATATCCAAAAGCCCAGGGGTGACAGGTGCATGCCATCCCTAGCGAAGCAACGTGGCTTGTCGAGCATGTCATCCCAGGCTGACAGACTCTGGATCCCCTTTGAATTACACCAAAATTTTAGCCAGTTGTTAAAATCGATCATTTTGTCTTTATACTGTGGCATCATTCTAGGTGAGGGTAAGATTCTGCTCAAGGTCAGGGTCATACCAGCCTGGGCTACATGATCAGAGAGCTCCTCTGTCTCTTTTCATGTAATCGAGGGAGGTACGTCTCAGGTCTTTCACGCCAGCATGTACAATGACTGAGTGATATTTGTATTTGCTTTGGAGTGACCTGAGTGCTTGCGTTATGTGGTGGATCCTAGCGCCCGACAGGCAGCTCACTGTGACCTTCTCTTTATTCAGCCTGGTGAGCGGGACGTCACTGTGTCTGACAATAGAGTCACCTATTACAAGAGTATCAGGTGTATTATTCAGCCTTAAGGGCTGTGACTGCTTGGCACACTGACTTTGTGTGCTATGTGTTGTATGTGTTTTGTTTTGGGGTAGCATTTGCTTGGATGTCTGCTTTGGAGGTCTCTGTTGCTTAGGTAGATTTTTATTTAGAGCCTCCGAGTATCTTTTTGTGTTTTTATGTGTTTGGTTTGCTGTTGTGGTGGGACTATGTAATACTGGAATTGTGTTGTGTGAGGTTACCTTCTCCTCCTGACTGGTTACACCAGTTTTGAGATGAGAGAGCTCAGCCTCCAGTTTGGCTATATGGTTGCATCTCTCACGTATATTTGAACCTGTTTGGAGGAGGAGAGGGTTGTCCGTGTACATGAGACAGTTGTAACATTGCCTCAAAATTCCCAGATTCTCCATCTGGACTGGACAGGAAACCATTGACTGACCTTTGGACATGCTAGAGTAATATAGGGAACTGAATTAAAATGGACCAATAGGGGACAAGGTAATCGTAGAGAGTATAAGAGTAAGTAGTGCTTATGGTTTATTAGTGCTAACTTGTAAGATTACTTATTTGGACCAGTGAGGGGCCTTAGAATGAGAATATGGTGTTTAATTTGAGAGAGAGAGCAGTTCTAAGGGAAAAAGTGAAGAGCAGACTTTGTGGAGCCAGGAATAGTTTAAACCCAATTAGGCGGCGCTGCCCAATGTTGCACTATGCATAAAAGCGTGCAAAAGAGGGTTTTAAGAGAGGGAGATCAAGGAGTTTGGAATTGACCCAAAATGGCCAATAAAACTACAGTTTCAAGGCAGTAACCACTCCCACAGGGGCAGGCAGGCTGCTCAATGTTTATCACTGCCACTGATGAACACAGAGACTTCCCTTTAGCCCAAGCAAACAATGGCCTCCAAGAAACTTACAAACAGTTCAGAACAGCAAATCTGTAACTGAACTTTTTTAAATCTCAGAAAAGTGGGAAAAGAACAAGATTTTTTTTTTTTAAGGAAAGCAGAGGTTCGCAAGTATCAACAAGTTAGAACAGTGCAGTAAATGACCCACACTTGAGTGCTAGGCCAGAGACAGATAAAATGCAAGTTTTAAGAAAAAAAACGATTTTAAAAATAAGTGCAGGCAGGAAATTCAGTAATCAGCTCTAGGTTGTGCTCTAAATACAGTTACCAACACAGAAATCAAGTTTAACAAGCCAGAAAATGCTCAAAAGTAGGCGGCAATGCAGAAAAACTTAACAAATCTGAAGCAAAATACTTAAAATCTCAAAAGTGGCTCCTTTCTTCTCTCAGCGTTTTCTCCTCTTGGTGGGTGCTTCACCAACATAGTTCCTGTTACTGGGGTTACCAAGTTCATCTTGAAGGTGACATTCAGGGGTGGTGTAGGTTACCAAGTTTATCTTGAAGGTGACATTCATGGGTGGTGTAGCATTCTTCCATATTTGAGTAAGGTCCAGTATATAACTAGTTAAAGATTTGTATTTACAAAAGTCTAGGAATCTCTGTGCCTGGAGATATGGGGGTCATGCCTCAACTTTGTTCAATCATTTTGGACAAAGCCAAAAATGTGGGGGGAGGGCAATCCCAAAATCTCAGACAGTCTGAAGACTAGTATTGGCAATTTTTAGTAACATACTAGAAAAACAGAGGGACTAGGCAAAAATGAGGCAGGCTGACAGGTGGCATTATGTAGGAGCCAGGGCTCTAGAGCAGTAAGGTGGGATATGCTTTATGATGGCTTCCTCATCCATGGAGGAAGGGGAGGTTGGCAACCAGGTCCAGAGTGCTTGGTTACATAGCACATGCCTCTCTAGCATGCACAGAAGGGGCTAAAATATCTGCAGCCCCCCAGACTATGTATGCAGCTGCATTTGGCTTGTGTGGGAGCTGTGCAGCAGCTGCATTTGGCTTGTGTGGGAGCTGTGCAGCAGCTGCGTTTGGCTTGTGTGGGAGCTGTGCAGCAGCTGCATTTGGCTTGTGCGGGAGCTACTGATATGGTATGAGTGCTGCACATATTGACCTGCAGGGATGACCAGGAACTAGTGAAGTGGCCTTGCAGTACACAGACTTATGGGTAGGATGGCCCTGTACAGCTTTGCTCTGAAGACAATCGAGACAGCCCTTGTATGAATTTTGTATATTTGTGGTTCTGGACTGGGAGTTTGGTTTTGGGTGGGGGAGACATCATTGCCAGAGAGCAAAAAAGGCTTTGAAAACTGGAAGATCTTGCATCCCCTACTTATTTTGAGGCTGAACACCCATTTACTATTTTTTTTTTACTTTATTATTTACACACAACACTCTCTCTACCTATCCATGTGTGAACAATAGCCTATATGAGTGTATATATATGTCGTATGTATATATTTGTGTATGTATACTCTTGCATGCATATTTGCTTGAATGTATATATGGAAAAACTTACTCTTCAACTGTGAAATATCTTGCAATGCTCTAGTCATTGTATATTCTGTACACTTGTACTTTCAACCAAAAGAGGGAATATCCTCTTATTGTATACTTGTTAGCATTACAATCTATAGGCTACTACTCTGTAATGTCTCTTGTAAATTTTTCTTCTCTGTAAACTTCTCCCCAGGACTCTACTGAAAATGGACACTGTCCAGTCAGACTGTCCTGGCAAACACTAAATAACATACTTCCCTCACTTACATGCAGCCCCCTTATGCACTAACTTCCCTCACTCTTACATGCAGCCCCCTTGTACACTTTACAATCTCCTCTTAAATGAGCTCCAATCCTGCTACCATAAAATTGCCAAATTTGCCACATGTTGCCCGTACCATTCCCACCACTGTCTAGCTCTGAAAACCAAACTGGTTTGGTTTGAACCTGCACAACACCCAAGCCTAGTACAGCTGCCTTCTGAACATAAAATGATATATATGCCTGATAGCTGCTCAGCCCTCAAATCTGTCCTAGGAGCCTCCACTCTGAAAATGACTCCTAACCATCTACATTCCAAACAAGACCTGGACAGTGCCTATACTCATGTCCCTGCCAACCTCAAACTCTCTGCCAACAGACATTACTACCATTGAGAGCTTTAACAACTTAATGCACCTAAAAACATTCAGACCTGCCCCTGCTCTCACTCTAACAGGTGAACACTATTCAGTCTAGCAAATTTCCTTTCTTTCCCTCAAACAGGAATTTCATCTAACTACTGGCATATTGGACTAAGACTTTCCATATTTCTACCCCTTAACCTTCCCATCCTTCTGACCATCTAATGTTCTGATCCTTACTCTTTACTGTACTCCTACCTGATGTGTGTATCAAAATAAGTTTGCAATCTACATGTTTTATTCTTGTATCTACCTCTGTACTTGTTTAGTATTCCATTAATGTGTGCTTTAATACCTTTTATCTTCTTGTAAATTGTCAACTTCCATGTATCATTTGGAGATTTTCCTCATCAGACTTTACTGAAAAATGATTCCTGACCCAGTCAGACTTTCCTGGTAAATGTTAAAAATAAATGGAGAGGGATAGCTGGAACAGAGTACATGTGAGTTTTCTGAAGGTGTGATGCTCTGTCCATAAAGGACAGCCAAAATGTTCTATGATAAACCACCACTACTAAATGGGAATTTGACTAGTGTAGAATAAATCTTTGTGACAATTGTTCCCAAGTCAGGCTTTATTTCAGAATCTTGATCCTTGAAACTGATCTGTATTAGATTTTTCTTTGGGGGGGGGGGGGTAATTTCTGATGACAGTTTCTGGTTTTTGAAAGCTGCTTTATTAGCTATTTTGTGTACTGGCTATTGGACCTTATCTTTGCATGTATGGCATATTTCTATCCTATGTTATCTAAAAAACCTAAACTGATTTCTATACTTGTGCACAGATGGGTGCCCTGTGATTAATGTTCCACCTGGGGTGGGTTTCTGCACAATGCTGCTTGTTGGGAAGCATTTATTTTAGCAAGGTGACTTGACATTGCATTTTGAGGTAGCATTTCTTTATTGCATCTATACAAATACTTATTGCATCTATACAAATAACTACACAGACACCTTTTACCACCCCTTGTTAGAATCCCCTCTTCCTGCTGTCTGATATGGACAAGGAACTGGCTGGCTGCCATATTGGTTGGGTGTAAAATTAGGGGTAAATGCATTTTCTACAACTTTCTGTAGATTTTCTGCAGTCAAAATGGCAACCTAGTAACTTTGTATATTGTAGGCACTCGGCTTTACCTCTGCTAGAGCTGTTGCAACTTAGAAGTAATAGGGGCTGTTTTTTTCCTGCATTTAAGATGCTTTGAATGTCATTCTTGTCTATGGTCTAATGCCTTCTCCATGCTTTTTTTTTTTTTCTGTCCTCAGTCTGCTTGGTTATCTCCACTGCAGTGAGATGAGCAGATGCATATTGTCTTTCAAGCTGCCTCACCTGCCCCTAAAGCTTTGTACTCCACCGTTTAGTTTGTGTGCATTTTCTATGTTCAGTATCTTGGGTCTGCTTAAGAGGTACAGATTTTGTTAAACAGCCAGTTTACTCATAACCATGGTGTGGGATATGATATTAAGCAGGCAAACAAGTGTTAGTAATTTAGCATGTACCAATTGTTGCAACTTAAAATTGTGTATGTGAAGGGTAGAAGCAACAATGTCACTTTCCCTTTAGTCCAGCCGAGAAATATCACCAAACGATTTGCTTAAATAAACAAGCACCAAAAATAGCAAGTGATAGCAGTTTAGCAGTTTAGCACTTTTGTCTAGGTAAACTGCTAGTACATCCACTATTTCACTTTAATATTCACAAAGTCAACACGTGATCAAACCGACCAATGGAACACCAGTGTTGACTTGCAAAAAATTGTGAGAAACTGTTAAAATACAAACATACAATACCAATAGAATTCATTAATGAATAACAGTGTTATATGTGTTAAACTCAGGAATGCAAATTAAAACAAATTATGTCAATCACCACAAATGTGAAAAAATACCCCTCACGAGAAGATGTCTGTAAAGAGCATTAGTAGACCTTTCTCTCCTAATGTCATTTAAATTCTCATAAATTCCCTCCTTTAACATCCAACAGGCTTTCCCACTGTAAAAAGCCTTACATTTTTGGCAAAGGGCCCTGTACACAACTCTCTTAGGCAATTGAAATGCCTTTTCACTTCTATTTTCTTATGCCTAATAAAGAATGAATCACAGCACTAGATATGTTGACAATAGTTGCAATGGTTGCACTTAAACACACCCCTTGGTCTATTTGAACCCATATTGTCCCTTTTTCATCTCCAATAAACTCTTGAAACACACCTTTCCTAAAACAATTTTTGGTTTAGTACCAAATAATTCAATACTCTCTAATAGAGGTGAGAACTGGCCAGAATTTGTTAATCACTTCAACAATTTCCTGACTGTCTCAAGGATGAAGTCCTTGGTAAAAGGAACAAAGGTTTTTTACCAACCTTTACTCCCTATCCAAAAAGGCCCACATGTTGACTCAGTTATGGATCAAAATGACAACAATGGTATTCAAACAGTTGAGGTGCCTTACGAATGTTCTATGGTCATTACCTTTTCAGTGAATAGTCAGGAAATTGTTGAAGTGATTAACAAATTCTGGCCAGTTCTCACCTCTATTAGAGAGTATTGAATTATTTGGTACTAAACCAAAAATTGTTTTTAGGAAAACTATGTGTTTCAAGAGTTTGTTGGAGATGAAAAGGGACAATATGGGTTCAAATAGACCAAAGGGTGTGTTAAGTGTAACCATTGAAACTATTGTCAACATATCTAGTGCTGTGATTCATTCTTTATTAGGCATAAGAAAATAGAAGTGAAAAGGCATTTTGATTGCCTATCTAAGAGTTGTGTACAGGGTCTTTTGCCAAAAATGTAAGGCTTTTTACATTGGGAAGACCTGTTGGATGTTAAAGGAGAGAATTTATGAGCATTTAAATGACATTAGGAGAGAAAGGTCTACTAATGCTCTTTACAGACACATCTCTTCCTGCGAGGTTCATTTTTTCAAGTTTGTGGTGATTGACCATATGGACAGTGATCCAAGGGGTTTCTACACTGAGGATCATTTAAATAAAAAGGAACTCGAATGGATTCTTACACATGATGCTTTTATCTCCCCAGGCATTACTAAAAGTAGCTACATCACTCCCATTCTCAAGTTAAGGAGCCTTGAGGGGTGATTATTACAGATAATGTGGTTTTAATGTTCTGGAGTTTACATCTTTTGTTTTAATTTACATTCCTGATTTAACATATTTGTATTTGTATAATGCTGTTATTCATTAGTGAATTCTATTGGTATTGTATGCATTCATTATCATGCTTGTATCTTGGATTTTAACATAGTTTCTCACACAATCTTTTAAAAGTTGACACTGGTGTTCCATTGGTCGGTGTGATCACGTGTTGATTTTGAGTATTTAAGTGAAATAGTGGCTGTACTAGCAGTTCTGAAGAAGTCTTTACCTAGACGAAAGCACTAAACTGCTATCACTTGGTATTTTTGGTGCTTTTTGATTTTAATAAATCGTTTGGTGATATTTCTTGGCTGTTGGTACTGGTCTTTTTGGGCACCTGGATCTCCACTCAAGTTTTTCCACTACGTGTTCAGTGTTCACAAAGAAGTAGAATTTAACATTGGCCCAACAGCCCTTTAATGATGGCCCTAACATTTAAGGCAATGAAATATGATGTGGCTCGACTACCACTGATACAGAGCAGTATTGATTTCACTTTAATAGTTATGTAGGTCTGGAATGCCTAATTATCCTGATCCTAGGCCTCCTACGATCTTTCCTTCTAACTCTTAAACTCGTTATTCTTCCTACTAGAGAAGGCGAGTTAATAAACGTATGAAAGTCCAACAACAACAAAATGGTGGATGGAGTGGAAAAAATGAACCAAGAAAAAATTACCACTCCAAGTAGCCAAGAACCAGACTTGGTAGTATCAAATAAAAATGGTTAATTCCACAACAAGAAAGACTCAGTAGTAACACAGTCAAGCGCTTTCATCATCCAAGACTTCAGAACTGTGTAATACATCATTGAGATACCTTAAATGAGCAGTCCCCCCCCCACTTAACAAACTAATTATTGTGGAATTAAACATTTTTATTTGATACTACCGAGTCTGGTTCTTGGCTACTTTGAGTGGTGATTCTGTTTTTTCTTGGTGCATTTTTTCCACTCCATACACCATTTTGTTCTTGGTGTACTGTGGCCAGCTAAAGACTCTGCTTTACAGTTGTGGCTGGAATGGAAGGGAATGGTTTATCTCCGGTGTTTGAGGACGAATTTGAGTCTATGCCGTTCCCTTGCGGTCAGCGAGTGGAGGTGGCTGACAGCAATATTTTACAGCTTATTTTAACCTTGAACAAGGTTTCTGAACTACAAGAGGCAGTTCTAAAACTACAACACCCAGCTCCTCCTAGGTTCGAAGGAACAGGAGGATGTCAGCAAAAGGAGACTGGTGGAGTGTCATCACTTGTTAACCATACGGTGAATCAAGCCATTTGGCAGTGGAAACAGGTGTTACAGCACAAGGGGGAGTTGAAACGGCTAGCACTTTACATGGAACTCATGGACTTCCACAGACAAATGATCGTTTTAAGGACTGGATTAAAAATGACTGGGTTATTTAAAACGAGTAGTACTAATGAAAATGATACTATGGAAGCAAGGTTAGTCACACTTGAACAGAAGTTAACTAAAGTTCGGAATCTTCAGTGTGACAATGCTTATTTAACTGAGTGTGTGGCTAAGTGCAGAGTAGCTAAGGGACTGGTGTGTCTTTAGATTTCCCAATGGAGTAAAAAAGGGACAGACATGAGTGTGAAGAACTGTTAATGTTTGATTGCCATGGTATTGAACTAATGGAATTTATTGTTAGGGTTAACAATAAAAAGATTGTTACTAGCTGAAATTGATAAGAATTAAATTATTTTGAATGATGATAATTTTAATAATTTTTTGGGCAAATAAGAGTGTTTGCCAAGGTTGAACATGATGTGGTGAACATAGAAAGGAAAAAGAGGAAGTTGGTGAGGGACGAATTTGAATACAGTAATTTAGCTTACCCTTTGCCCAAAGCTTACACTGTAGTAGGAGATGACAATGTAGACAACCAGAGGGTTGACAACTATAACACTAGGCCAGACTCTACTCAAAGGGAAGGTGGTAGGGATACTACATATGACCAATAATATCCCCCTCTAAGGAGGTCCGAAAGACTTCAAAAATAAAAACAATTTTAGGAATGATGTTTTTTTTTAGTACAACAGGGAGGGGGAAAGGTGAACACTTACAGGAATCAGAAACAATGGAGGAAGAACAGTTACCACTAGATATTCCTACTTGTGATAATACAACAGTGAGTGAAGCAGATGAGATTACTACTTCATTCGTGGGAGTCCTACACACATACCGGGGGTTTAATATTTTCAATTATGCAGGTGTTGAAGTAAGTAAGGACCTTTTTTTCCTTTTAATGAAGGGAATAAAATTTCCTCCAGCTAGGAAGGAGGATGTTTGTACTGCTTTAACTGAATTTAAAATTTTCACTAGAAAGATGACCTTGAAATATGTTTAGGGACAACCCTTCATATAATGAAAGAAAAAATAAAAAAGAGCTGATATAACCCACCTCTACACCCCCTTATAGGGATATTTGACAATATATGCTCCCAGGAGATGTATCAAATGTTGAAACAACGCAAATATAAACAGTTCAACTTTTCTAGAAAAGAAAAAGAACTGTTAGAACTAAGAAGCAAGTCTATGAAACCGGACAACGGTGGGGGGATGACTATTGTTAACACTGAAGATTATAACAACAAAATATTTGGTATGTTACAGGATGAGAATAAATACCAGTGTGTTTCTAGAAATGAAATAAACATTGCTTACAGGAAAATTAAAATGACACTGGAAGACTTTCTACTTCAGGGAATTATTAATGAAGAAACCTACCATTTTTTGTATAATGAACATCCAACAATTCTGGTGGCCTTCGGTATTCTGAAGACCCATAAAAATATTTATGATCCCCCATTGTTATATCGTGGTAAATAACGAAACCACACGGTTTATAGAGTTGTAAGGCCTTTCTTTATTAAGAGCCTCCAGGTGCACCCATGCTTCTTCACACAACTTCTGCAAGTCATCTAACCACCAGAAGCAACAAGTTACCAGAGAATACAGAACCAACAGTACATGCTGAATTCCCCACAGCGCCCCTACAGTACAACAACCACATTACCAGCGCGGATACTACATTCCTCCCCTTTTAAGCTAAGACATACTGTCTTACATAAGCCAAACTAGGGAACAAGTTCCATAATGCATTTAATCACTTACTTGTAAATAACAGGCTAGTTATTAACTGGTTACCATACCATCTACTATTTTTTTTTTAAGGCTGGTAATCTATACATGCACTTTTGTTAACATTGATAGTCCTTCAAGTAACTAGGTTTAACCAGCACACGCTTAGAACGGCGCAGTGGTACCACCTTAGGTGACTCCGGTGTCACTTTTACCACTTCAGGTATCGGTGTGTCCTTCCCTGGAATGGTTGGATCTTCAGAAACCTCTCCTTCCACGTTCTGGCGGTCTCCCTCAATTGGCGATCCTCCTGCCACTGCGAGCCCTGGTTCCGAACTTAACGGTAGTTCTGAGGCCAGCAGTTCCATGGCATCCTTCTTCTGTTCGCTCCGTAGAATTTGGTCTACATGTCTCCTCACTACGAAATCTCCATTCAACCTCACCTGGTACGATAATGGACCAGTGCTCTTGACAATGAACCCTGGAATCCACTTAGGCCCATAACTGAAATTTCGTGTCATCACTGCATCTCCCTCCAGAAAACTTCGCTCTCTCCGTCGTCTATCATGACATTCTTTTTGCCTCCACTGGGTCCCCTCCACCTTAGCTCGGACATTTGGATACACTAGATCCAACGTGGATCTCAATCTACGTCCTTGCAACATCTCGGCAGGTGACAAACCCGTGGTAGATTGTGGTGGAATACAGTAGTTGAATAACACCCTTGATACTTTTGCTGCCAAACTTCCTTCCCCAGACTTTTTCATCATGGCTTTAAAAGTCTGCACAGCCCTTTCAGCACAACCATTCGTAGCTGCATGGTAGGGTGCTGATGTGATATGGACGATTCCATTTTTTCTCAGAAAACCCTTGAACTCTTCACTCGTGAAACATGAAGCATTATCGGATACAATAGTCTCTGGTAGTCCTTGACTACTGAAACTCCTCCTCAAGCATTCAATGGTAACGAGAGAAGTGGGTGTCTTGACTTGATAGGCATCCATCCATTTCGAATGAGCACCCATGATTATCAAAAACATGGCCCCCATGAATGGTCCTGCATAATCTATATGAAGTCTCTGCCAAGGTCTACTCGGCCACTCCCATGGATGTAGTGGCGCCGCCACCGGCAAGTTGCGATGTTGTTGACATGTTTTACACTCATTCACAACGACTTCAATCTCGTGGTCCAACTTTGGCCACCAAAAATAACTTCGGGCTAAAGCTTTCATTCGGGTAATGCCCACATGACCTTGATGCAACTGCTGTAAAAGTGCCCTTCTTCCTGGGGACGGAATTATTACTCTTGCCCCCCACAATACGCATCCATCTTGTGCACTCAGTTCTGTTTTCCTCACTTCATAAGGTCGAAAAACTGGATCCGTTTGTTGAACTGGCCAGCCTTGCTGGACCCACTGAAACACTCTAGCAAGCACCGGGTCTTTGTGTGTCCAAACACTCAGTTCTCTAGCAGACACCAATGTGATGTCTTCCATCATCAAAACTCGGTCCTCCGCTTCCTCTTCTTGGATATGCCCTGGCATCGGCAACCGACTTAGTGCATCTGCATTACCATGGTGTTTTCCAGGCTTATAAACAATCTCGTATTCATAAGCTCTCAACGTTACAGCCCATCTCTGAATGCGAGGAGAAACCATCTGCGGTACTGCTTTCATCTCGTTGAATAATGACAACAAAGGCTTATGATCAGTGTAAATACTAAACTTCCTCCCATAGAGGTACTTGTGAAATCGCTTGATTCCAAACATGACAGCTAAACCCTCTTTATCTAACTGAGAATAGTTTGACTCTGCTTGTGTCAAAGTTCGTGACATGAACCCAATGGGTCTCTCTTGTCCATCTGGCATCCGGTGTGCCAACACAGCCCCTAATCCATAGGGTGAGGCATCACATGACAAAATTAAGTCCTTGTGACTATCGTAGTGCACCAAAACCTCTGAAGATTGCATTAGTTCCTTTGACTGTTCGAACGCTCTGTCCTGTTCCTCTTTCCACGACCACTGAGCCTCCTTCCTTAACAACTTATGTAAAGGAGCTAACAGTGTTGACAGATTTGGCAGGAACCTGTTATAATAGTTAAGTAAGCCTAAATAGGCTTTCAGTTCTGTAACATTGGTGGGTGCTGGTGCCTGTTGAATGGCTTCCACTTTATTTGGCAGGGGGTGTAGGCCTGATGCATCCACCTTGTAGCCCAGGAATTCTGCTTCCATTGCCATGAAAGCACATTTACTCCGTTTCACCCGTAGGCCTGCCTCTCGCAGTCGACTCAGCACCTCATTCAGCGTCTCCAGATGCTCTCGAATGTTCCTTCCCGTCAACAGGATATCGTCTAAATACACAGCCACCTTTGGAATTCCTGCCACTAGTCCCTCCATTATTCTCTGGAAAATAGCTGGACTCGAGGAAACCCCAAAAGGTAAACGATTGACTTGGAACAAACCTTTGTGTGTGTTCAGGGTAACATACGTCTTTGACCCTTCTTCCAGCACTACTTGTTGATATGCCTGACTGAGGTCCAGTTTACTAAACCTTTCACCTCCCGACAGCTTTTCAAACACATCCTCCACCTTTGGCAAGGGATACTGCTCCAGCTTCGAGACTTGGTTCACTGTTAACTTATAGTCACCACATATACGTACAGCACCATCTGGCTTTAATACTGGAACAATTGGTGTGGCCCATTCCGCAAACTTTACTGGTTCAATTATACCTTGCTTCGTGAGTCTCTCTAACTCAAGCTCAACTTTCTTCTTCATCGCATATGGTACAGGACGGGGTTTGTAAAATCTTGGCGTTACGTTTTCTTTCACGTGTATCTTTGCTGGTGGACCCCTCCAGGTCCCCAATTCCTCTTTGAATACTTCTTCATTATTCTCTAACACCTCGTGCAAGGTCAGGCCCGGCTGTTCTACCTTATGGAGCTGTAGGCAGTCCATGTTTAGCTCCTTTAACCACACCCGGCCTAGCAGGTTTGGTCCCTTACCTGCTACCACCATGACTGGCAACTCTTTGATTTGGTCTTTATATTTTACCTTCATTCTCACCATTCCCAACGTGGGAACTATTTCACCCGTGTAGGTTTTCAAAGTCACTGAACAGTCCTGCAGCTTCCGAGCTTCTCTGGGCCATAACTTCCCATACTCAGCCTTTGACAGAACTGTGACACTACACCCCGTATCCACTTCAAACTGCACCATTTTACCATTTAAGTCCAACTGGGTTTTAATGGGATCAACTCTTTCCCACCTGGCCTCTTTCACGTTAAACATTGTGAACACTTCTTCGGCTTCCCTGGTTTGTTGATCTGTAACTTCACGCATGTGGTGTGCATACTGCCGTTTATTTTTTCGGTTTCCCTTCCTTTCCATCATACTGCTTTTTTCCTCCCCCTTTTTCGGCTGGTCCCGAGAGGGCGTTGAGCGGCACATTTTCTTTACATGGCCCTTTTTCCCACAAGCATGACATTTTACAGTTAAAAAACGACAGTTCCGTGACAAATGTTCACCTCCACACCTGTAACAAGCATACCGACCAGACTTCCCTTGTGAATTATGCTCCATGACCACTTTATGCACTGGCAGTGGGGTCGCACTTCTGCTTCCAACCCCTTCCGTGGTTTTCTGTTGTAAATCACGAATGTCTTTAGTCGCTGTCTCTATGGCCTGTGCCAACTTCAAGGCCTTTTCAAACGACAAGTCAGGCTCCGCTAACAATCTGCGTTGTATGCGGTCGTCTGCAATGCCACATACGAGCCTATCTCGTAGCATTTCGGTCAGTCTGTCCCCATAATCACAATGTTGTGCCAGTTCCCTCAACACTGCGACATACTCCATTACCGTTTCATTAGCCATTCTAGTCCTTGAATTTAACTTGAACCTCTGGACTATTGCACTCGGCTTCGGGTTATAATGTGACTGAAGTAAACTTGTCAACTCTGTGAACGATTTGTCCCCCAGTTTATCCGGACTCAATAAGTTCCTCATCAGACTGTACGTCTTACTGCCCACCGAGCTTAGCAATATGGCTCGCTTCCGACCCGCTTCCATTATCTGGTTTGCCTCAAAAAAATGTTCCAACACTTCACAATACTCCTCCCAGGTCTGTGTCTGACAGTCGTATACAACTAGTGACCCCAACATGGAACCAGACATCACTCCAGTAGGCCCCGTCTCTTCGTCATCCGACATGAACTACAGCTCACCAGGTTACTCGCAGCGGACTCGGAGGCATCCCATCCTCGTCGCCAATATGTTATATCATGGTAAATAACGAAACCACACGGTTTATAGAGTTGTAAGGCCTTTCTTTATTAAGAGCCTCCAGGTGCGCACCCATGCTTCTTCACACAACTTCTGCAAGTCATCTAACCACCAGAAGCAACAAGTTACCAGAGAATACAGAACCAACAGTACATGCTGAATTCCCCACAGCGCCCCTACAGTACAACAACCACATTACCAGCCCGAATACTACACCCATGCAGACTTATCTCCTGCAAAACAGTATTTCCTACTCATTAGGGGTTTTTGTTGACCGGGTGGTGAGGAAATCCTTAACCCGTATTGACCATATGTTAGTAGATTCTTGGGGATCTTTTGGGTCTGATAAAGGAAGAACATTATAGTGAGGAGGTTAACTTTTCCACAGTTGATGCTGTGGACATTCACTTCTATACCCCATGAGTTAGGCTTGGAATATTTTCATGAGGTACTAGTTGAGAACTCATTTGGGGAACACCATGGTCAATTTTATTATGGTGTTAATGGAGATTATTTTGATGAAAAATTTTCTTAGTTTTGGTGGGGAGTTTTTCTGCCAGACAAACGGTATAGCAATGGGTAACAGTTGTGCATCTTTATTTGCAAACGTAGTCATGTACCGTTGGGAAAGTGAGTTCATTTTTAAAAGTCCGTTTAAAGACTCTTGGGGGGCGTATTTAAGATTCTTGGATGATCTTTTCATTCTTTGGAAAGTAGGGAACCAACATACCAACTTCTTAGATTTTCTTAATCTTTGTGATTATTTTAAATTTACTGGTGACAGTGGTAGCTCTAGGATTAACTACCTGGATGTGTGTATTTGGAAGGACTCGAATAAGAAGTGTTTTCGGTCTAGTGTTTACCGAAAACCCACTTTCTCAAATGATTATCTTTAGTTCTGGAGTGGTCACCCCTTTGTGAAAAGGAATATAGTGAAAGGTCAGATGGTGTGTATAGCCAGAATGTGCTCTGACTTTGACACAGTTAGGCTGGAAATGGACAAACTGATCAAAATGTTTGTAGCCAGGGGGTGTCCATCGGATTCTGTGGTTACCATTAGCGAGCAAGTCACAAGTGAATGGGGTAATAGGTACAAACCTCTACTTAGGGTTAGCCAGAATAAGGAACTTGAAGTCACTCACCAACAAAATAATGACTTCTCTTATTCTATGGTTCTGACTTTTGGGGACACTTCAAGCCTCATTAGAGAGATAAAGAAAAATTGGGTTTTATTCAAAGTGAACCAAGAATTGATGGCTGTTTTAGGTAAGGTACCCATTTTCTCTTATAGGACCAACAGGAATTTGAAAAACTTGTTAGAACATCCTATTGAGAGTAAGAACAAGAATATTAAGGGAACTACCCAGTGTGGGGCCTGCAAGTATTGTAAATACATTATCTCATGCCCTACTGTTTGCTTAGGTTCCAATGACTTTGAAGTTAGGTTGGCCAAAGAAACTTTGTAACACTAACGATGTAGTCTATATTGCTGTATGCCAGGGTTGTCATGATTTATATATGGGTAAAACAGGTTTTGGAGAAGAATTTATGAACACCTATATAGTATTAGGAAAAGGGATGACAATAATGCACTATTGAGGCATATTAACCTCAATCCTGACCACTTTTTCCATTTTGGTATTTTGGAGGTTGTAGGTTGTAGGTATGGACATTAGAGGGGGTGAAATTGGATAGGGCTGAAATGCGATGGCAAATTGGTTTGAATGCTACTGTAGCTTCTAGTATTAATGACCACATTTGTATCAAGCCAGAGTTGAAACATAGGGCTACTAAGTTATAATATTGGTGTTATACACCATACTTGTCAAACACTTTGTACTAGTTCAAAATTTTATTTATGTATTATGTATTGCTGTTTTAGAATGATTTTCTAGGATGTATGTTTTTGAAGTTTAATTAGTGTGTTAAGTGGGGGGACTGCTTATTTAAGGTGTGTCAATGATGTATTACACAGTTCTGAAGAAGTCTTGGATGACGAAAGTGCTTGACTGACTCTGTTACTACTGAGTCTTTCTTGCTGTGGAATTAAACATTTTTATTTGATACTACCGAGTCTGGTTCTTGGCTACTTGGAGTGGTGATTTAGTTTTTTCTTGAAACATATAAAACTAATGACAAAAGGAATGTTTGTAAGGTTGGACCCTTCTAGTAAAGATCTAACATAAGCATTTTCCATTATCTACAAACACTTCATCTTTCTGCACTGTATCCTCCTAGGTAGGTTTTATCTAGAGTTGCATAGTCTGGTCCAACCAGATTCCCAGGTACTTCCTTACTGCTTCTCAACAAATGGGGAAACACCCAATGGGGACTAACAATGCATTTTTTTTTATTTGGTTAACCTTGTAATGTGATAAGAAACCATATTTCTGTAGTTTCCTAAAAAGTGTACTCAAAACAAAGCTTTTTATTATTTCCCAAATAGAACAAAACACAGTCCATGAATGTCATTTTACTTCAGCAATCAATCTATAATACCTCAGCTAATAATTCTGTGACCACCTCAATTGAAATTCAAAATGCATTTGCCGCAAATGGGATGTGGGGCATCTTTACATATAGTCCCCATGTTCATCTTAAAGGTTTCAAAAGTCGCACAGAACTTTTGGTTTTCAGCTGTGGACCCTTTAATAGATTTGACAATAGAAATACATGGTTTTCTGGAAATCCTATCTTTTTCTCATTCATACAAACTGGAGTCACTCAGCTCTGAAAGAGGATTTTTCAGTGTCTGGATTCACTTATTGCCAGACTCTTGGTTTTCTGAGCAGCATGTGAGTATTTTAAGGAGTCAGAATTTTACTTTTTTCAACAGACTCTCACTGATCCAGGTTCAGCAGTTAAAGATTCATTGTGTTGTCCTTGCAGACAGTAGTCCTGATATGAAATGGAATTAGGTCTGTTTGTAGGTGGATGGCAGAAAAGGTGCTTGTCTTTTTACTAAATAAATGCAGTAATAGCATCTTTTTCTGGGGCAAGATTGTTTTTTTTCTGTACTGCACCATTTGTTAGCTGAATCCAGGTCAGGGTCAGTTTGTATTTTCTGAAGATTTTACAGTCAAACTCAAATGTCTGTCATTATTTTGTAACTTCAGTCTTTAATGATTAGTCATTGATTTGTTAGAAAACCACAATTTTATGAAAAACAGACCAAAATATGAGACAAAACTGGACGTTCTGTGAAAATCTGATCATTTGAGAGATATGATCACTCTGTTACAAGTGCTGAAATTTCAGTAGTGTGACCATTAAAGCACTTGTGAAAGCAACAGTAAAACAATATGAAGTATAACCACACCCACTATGGTGAAAAGTAGCAGTAAAACAATATGAAGTATAACCACACCCACTATGGTGAAAAGCAACAGTAAAACAATATGAAGTATAACCACACCCACTATGGTGAAAAGCAACAGTAAAACAATATGAAGTATAACCACACCCACTATGGTGAAAAGCGGCAGTAAAACAATATCAAGTATAACCATGCCCACTAGCTGAAACAGTGTCATATCTCTCCCTATAGTTACTGCACCATGAAGCAGCAAAGTCTCTTAGATGAACCTTTTACCAGATAAGACCCTTTAGACAGTTTGTAAGAAGGTGCAACCTTAATTTTGTACTGAGTACAGCACCAACCCAGCACTTTCTGTTCCTGTCACTTGTGAATACCAACATTGTGAGAGTGGCTTTCTTGGGCTTCCCATTGTATGCTACTCAGTTGGTTATATTGGGATATTATAGATGAAGTTACACCCCCCCCAAAAAAAAAATCCTATAACAGCCCACCATTAAAACAGTGCTGGAAGTACTGGGAAAACAAGTAAATTCTAGCAAAAAAATGAAAAGTCTCAACACCAAGGTGCTTCTGTTATCCCACCCCCTTTTTACCTATTGTTTGACAGGCACATTCTACACAATTCACTCTTAAGTATATCAGCAATAATCTCTTTAGTTAGCCCTTATATAAAAAAACCTCCCAGTTTTGCAAAATTCTGGCAGCAATAATTATGTCAGCATCGGCTCCATGGTGGGAATTATGTCTTTACAAATTCTTTCACATTCATTTGTCTCTCTATTTAGTATACAGTCCTAGCTACTCTAAGACTTACACCTGTGCCGTTTAACCTGGCAGGATTTCCCAGGTATGTTGTGGAATGTAACCCACGTAACAGTAGGTTTAAACCCCATCTGGGCACTGTTACTTCATTAGACCATACATTATACTTCAGGTATGATGTCATTGCCATGGCATCACTTATAAGCTGGTCCTTATAACATTCAGTAATCAAGAGGGTGATGGTTTATACTGTCGATATGATGCCAAGGGGGGAGAGCCACCAAAATGAAAGTACAACAAACTGTTTTTAAGCTGTTTGATTCCTTCTAGTAACACACTTAAATCAAATGGATGTTCAGTACTTTTGAATCCAGAATTCCAGGATGTTGGACTGCTGACCTGAGGTGTATCCATTCGGGTGGGAGCACTGATCCATGTTTGGGAATCGGTCCATTGGATTCCCAGGGTGTGATATCACAGGCACCACCTGACATTTATGAAGCCTTAGAGCCCTGCTGTATTATAGCACCAAAGATATCACAACTGTTAAGTGCAAGAAAGGGAAACTTAAAGAGGCTAAAGACTGCCATATTATTGGGGGCACTAGTTAATTGTCATGTCTTGTCTCTCTGCAGCTTGGTGCGTGATAAGCATAAACAAGCTTACCCAATAAGTAAACGCACAGGGGTGTGAAAATGGTCCAGATGGATCAGTGTTCTACCCACAGTCAATGAACATAAATAAATGAATAAAATATTTTGAGAGGGTATCACAAATGCAACTAGTGTAAATGTGTTATGCATCATACAAAAGGGTTTTCTCCCAGGTTTTGCCTGAAAGTGGTCCAGATGGATCAGTGTTCTACTCCAGTCAACAAATGCATAAATAAATGAGAAGGTACCACAAATAATGTGTGTCATAGGAGAAAAAAATTGCAATATTGCTTTTGGTGGGGAACATATCTCTCAACCTCTTAGAGCAAGAAATCTGGAGAAAGCCATAAATAATGGAGGATAAAGACCCAAAAATAGGGATGATTTTTAAATATTGCTCTTACAAATTTAGAAACTTGATAGAATAACAGATTTTCCATTAGAATGAATTTTAAATGAACTGCTATTATTTTCTGTCTTGATTCCTCAATGATTTGTTAGTGATTTGCCAGAAAACTACAAATTTATCAGACACGCCAAAAGTATGAGGCAAATATATGGACATTCTGTGAAAATCTGTACAGTTGACAGGTATGGTGGGGATGCTAACTGGAACCCACTACACTGAAAAGATTTACCATGGAAATATCAAGAGTCTATGGTCAGGCTGTGTGTACCGTACATACATTTCACAGATTGGAGAAAAGCTTCCATTTTATCTCCACCTAGAAGGTACATAAAAATGATGATATGATTGGTGTTAAAACATGGCAATTTAAATCTGATCCTAAGCATTGCCCCTCCCCCCCAAAAAACAGTTTTGCAATGGGAAGCACTAATAGCCAAAGAGGAAAAGGACCATGGGGTGATGGGGTAAACAAGTACAGCTGCAGTAGTAAAGATGACCAGGATATTGGGGTATATAAAAAGGGTAAAGGGTCCTTCAGGCAGTTTATATTAGGGGACCAAGTAATGAGAAGCTGTACAGTGAAGGCTAGTGAGATACTGGGGTACTTAAAAGAGGGGTGACCAGGAGAAAACGTTAACTTATTATCCCTGTTTACACAGTTAATAAAACTAGGAAAGGACATCCCTGATCTTATAAAATGTTAAGTTTTCAGGAATTCATGTCTGGTCCATTGGAGCTGCAATAGGCTAATTTAATTCCAAGTGAAATGCCAGACCTAAGGTTAGCTATGTCCGGATTGCCTCTTAATTCTCTGGCTGAAAAACCTAGACTGGCTTTATAAGAATAATGTTGAGAAGCTTCCGGTCTATCTGTCAGGTGAGGTTCTGTGCTAAAATAAAGATGCTTTTAAGTTCTATTGAATTTATTTCACAAAGATATATGAGCATCGTTTCTAATGTTTAAAATAGGATTACGGTGCGATTTTTATAGCCAGTTTGCAGTAATAAAATCCGCCCCTTGAGGCTTGCATTGCTTTGAGAACATTCAATTGACATGGGTAGTCCAGCAATGGAATGTTTTGGCACCAAGGACTTTACAATTAGAAGGAAAAACTTGTATTGTTTTTATTAATAACCTTATAAAGGTTCAAATACATTATAATGAACAACTTTATATGCTTATATAATTAAACAAGTTTTTACTGTTGCTAGATCGACTCTGTCAACACTTTAGCTAATGCATCATTGGATCTATCTAGTTTGAAAATCTGCAGTCAGTAGTTCATGCTGCAAGAACAAATAAATGGTTGGTCGGCTTAGAGTGAGCTATTCCGGGGTCCTGTGTGGTGTTTTGTCAAATTTGAACTTTATATAAGGACCAAGAAACTTTTCAAAAGAGGGGATTAGAATCACATTGGGATCTGTGATTAAAATTGATTGTGAAATCAGGTCTGCGTGGTGTATTGTAAGGTGGTCGATATATCGTTAAGGTGGGTAAGTACCAGTGAAACATAAATAGAAATTATATAAACGTAGTAATATCCTATTTCTCAGTGGTGCTGGCCATTTATGGGAAAAGTGTGATGCTGAATGCTAGCTTCATTTGCTGTCATGTTAATGCAGTGGGATTTTAATGCAGAATGAAGGTTTTTTTGTTGTAATATTACTGTAAGGAGGGTAGAGATCATTACAAATAATAAGATAATGCTCCCTATTATTCTTATGGCTTAGAAAAAGAAGGGGATCATGGTCAGTTAGTCCTTTTCTAGTGACAATGTAGATTTATGGGTCAGGGGCTAGTTAAAACCCTGATCGGGTGTATAATGCGGTCTGACAGATTTGGAAGGAATAAGCAAATAAATGGAAGACTACAGAGGGAGTGGCTGACTGCAGGTCCACCTCAATCTGCCTGGGATTGGAGGCTCATCTCTCAACCTTAGTGCAAGAAACTTGGACAACACCCCTGTGTTGATGATGTCTATAATGGAGAAAAAGGAATAAGCTGTGGTCAGGTTTCTCTCTGGTGTGCTTTGGCATGGAGGTGGTGGTTATTTCTTGCCTGATGCCTGTGCAGTGCCTGGCTATCCTTTGGAGGTAACACAAATGACGGAGTGGAAAAAAGGGAACTTGAATGGCAAATATGGCTGCAACCCCCCAGGACTGAACACTGCCTGCTTGAACCAAAACTATACTGAACTTAAGGAAGGTCAACCACCGACTATTCTACTAAACGGGGAGCCTTTTTTTTACGTTTTAATTTCTGGGACAGTTTTTTATAATCTTTTATAATTGTTTTTCTGGTTGCTTCCTGTTCTAATACAGTTTTACATTGGATATTATTATAATAACAAGAACAGTAATTCTTTTAGTGAGTCATGTATCGTGCATTAATAATGGTAACCTATCTGCTATGCTGCAATGGTACATTTACCCACTTCCCTACCAGGAATGAGTAATTTCCTAACCCCTATATTAAAATGTTTAACTGTCTTCTTGGACCGTACTCCCTTACAGTCCCATTGAACTAACTAGCAGCCTATTATTTCCTCTAACCTGCTGCATTTTATACATAATGCTTTAAAAACCCTCTGATATCAAATTGAACCATGGGTGCTGGCACAGTAATCAAAAACAGTAACTGTACATTAAGTCAAGCGAGAGATGTACATAGCCATGAAAGCATATTGAAAAACACACACAAGCACTATGAAACTATAAAGCAGTTAAATGGTGTGTCCAAATTAGTTTATGGAGTCCCAAGAGTACTGTGAGGCAGGATTTTAATAAACATACTGAAAAGGTCAGTGAAAAAGGTTTCCTAGTTCTGCCTTCAGTACAGCGACTGCACCATAAAATATGCATAATAGAAACCAGAAGAAAGTCCACATGCTTGACAGTATCATCTCATGTTCACCCATAGTTGCCATAAAGACATTTTTCAACTGTAAGTGGAAACAGAAGTGGCAGATTATATTGATAGTGTAGATAGTCCATAAATGGCTGGGCCCTCCTTCATGCTATAAAAATGTGTTCTGCATCCTCAATCCCTTGACAGTCCGCCCAGAAGCAAGAGCATTGGTCCATTGACTGGAGGAAATGATATCCTCTAGTGGGAGTCTATTTACATAACACCACCAGAGAAGGTCTTTCCATTGTGGAAATGATTGGTATACCATCCTTCTGTGATGTAAACCACGAGTATAGAGCATATCATAACTCTCGCAAGCAGTGACAGCATAGCCGGTGAGAAGTTGAAGGTACCACTCTTTCCTAGTTAGTGGGATGAAATCTCTGGTAATCTTATGGCAAAGAAGAAAAAGCTGGATATCTGTTAGTTCTAGTCGGCCTGTTGTAGTCCTTTTGCCGGTTAAAGCAGCAGTCCAAAATCTATCATGAAAAGCAGACATCAGTCTCCCAACAAGCGTTAAATTGTCTGAAATTTAATGATGTAACAAAGGGAATAAACAAAGGGTGTGTAAAAACAAGCCAGGGTGTAATAAGGAGAAGCCTCGTTTATGTGGAGGTGAAGAGATAACACCCCTTGTCACTGGATTAAGAGTAACATCTCAGAATAAGGTAAACACTGTTTTAAGTAACTTAGTGCTCCACTGGAAGGGAAACATAGACTACAAACACATAGCCAAGAATATTCAGAAAAGTCCCATTTAAAAAATACACTTTTTTAGTAAATGACACTGTGGTGGTGGTGCTGTGGTAGCATTGTCACCTCACAGTAATTCATTGTCCTGTTCAATTCTCAGCTAGAGCGTCTTCTGTGTGGAGACATGCATGAATGGGCGTACCTTCATTGAAGGTTGTGTGTCAGGGCCGGCAACTCAGCACGTAAAAATCTACTGCCAATCATTAGCGGACCGGAGTTCCGCTGTGGCGACCCCTAACCGGGAAAAGCTGAAAGACACAACAACAACTTTTTCAGTAAATGACAAAGTAAGGTCCTCCACAAATTGAGTTTGTTGCAGTGGTATCTAAGAGATTGCTGCAGTAAGTACTAACAAAGTCAGGTGTACCGTATGGGATACCCAAAAACTTTAGGCCCTGATCTGTAAATGTAGTACCATGCATAGTCATAGTTGGCAGTGGGGTGGGAGTGAAGCCTTTCATTTTCTCATAATTGAGGGATAAACCAATGTATGAGAAAAGTTGTAGGAGTATTTGCAGAAATTGGAAAAGCTGTGTCATGGAGGAAGCAATAACTGTCTGCATAAGAGAAGAAGTGTGGAAGAAGGACATTTGCACAGGAATAAGAATAGGTTGAGAGATGTAATATTGCCCTGAGTTTGTAAAAGGTGGCTACAACAAATATAGTCAGAAGGAAACTGCTCAATGGGCAGCCCTGTCATATCCCATTCAGCATACAAAGTGTACCCTTTCCAGCCATTGATATAAGGGATGATTTTAGTTGAAGAATAAATAGATGCAATGCAGCAGATGAACCCACCCAAACACTTCCTAATGGTCCATGCCCAGTAACAGCTTGGCTCTGAAAAAAACAAACAACAAAAAAATAGCATTGTCTAATACCCCCTCACATCACCGCAGGGCACAACTCCTCAGCACAGTGCATTTGTCACTAATCACACCTCCCTTGTACTCGACTGCTTTACAGAATTAAATTGATATACACCAAGGTAGAATAAAACTAAACTAAGAAAAACAACCAAGGAACTGCAATGCAAGAGGTAACACATTATTTAATAACACTTTATTAAAAAAGCACCTTTGTCTGTTAAAATTCTATGGACTTCTTCAGAACCAATCAAACGGTGTAAATGTCTTCCTTGAAAAAACGTTCAGTGTGAACATCATAGCCAAGTGTGAGAACTTTAAGAAACATGAACCAAAATGTTCATAAATCCAGTGCCAATGTGCATATAAGAGGAATAATACTAACATCCATACAATACTATACGTAATGATAAAAATATACTAAATATCTATTAATGGAATATAACAAGCCTGAATACTTGGAAAATGTGCACATAAATGTTAAATATGCAACAAACTATGAATGTTTATAACTAAATTTAAAAACATTACTCACATAAATACTTTTCTTAGAAACACTATTATGCATTCATGGACCCCAACCTAAGAACACTTAGCAATACTAATGTTGTCATTCAAAAAAGGTGGATCTTGTGCATTTAACTTAAGTTGCCAATGCAATTCCCTGAACTCCAGGATGATCTCCCAAGGTCAACCCCCCCCCCCCTTGTATTCACTTTCTCACTTTTTTCAGTATTCCAAATAAAAAACTTCTTATGGGGAAAACAGACTTTTGTATGCTTATACAGAGCATTATTCAAATTCTTCTTACTAATGTCATAATTATTATTGTAAATAAATTTGTTGAAAGACCTCTGTCTTCCCCAAATAAATACAACCAAAAGGCTCACAAACAGCAATGTACACCACCCCTTTGGTTAAACAATTAACCTTGTTGGCTAAATGAATTTTAATATGGGAATGCCCTATTGAAAGAATGTCGTGCTCAAAAATATAACAGCACTGATCAACATCCACATTTTCTAATGCCCTTTTTAAATGTACAATGTTGAGTGGAAATTTTCTCTAGTATATTTTTCATATCAGTACCCCTTTTGTATACAATAACAGATTTCTCGCCAATCACATCAGCTACTCCCCATTATGTGTTAAAAATGTCCCAATATTTAAAAATATTTTTTTCACTTCAACGTTCAATAGATGGTTCCTGAGAATTAAACTTCTATTGAAGTTTAACAAACCTGTTGTTATAGGGGTCTTCTGAAAGTTTGTCTGACCTAGGGTAGGGCTAAATCTAATGTGTCTTAGGTTGATAGCCTCACCTCTACTGTCATTTACAAGCTGGTTCAGGTATCCTCTGTCAAAAAAAATCTCAGCTAGCTTATTGCATTCAATCTCAAATACCACCTGATAAGCTGACCCTTAACGAAACATGGGTGGTCACTGTGAGAATGCAAAGAAGCATTTGAAAAAGTAGGTTTCCTGTATATGTTTCACTCAAAATGGTCATTCAGTTTGTATACATTTATATGCAAATACTTAAAAGAATTTTCTGAAACAGTGGATGTGAATTTAAGAAACTTTGTAGTGGAATTAATATATTTTATAAAGTCATTCAGTTTAGCCCTAGTGTCAGTCTGCAGAATAAAAATGTCATCCAAGAATCTAGTATATAGCCGCCAACAGTTTGAGAATTGAAACTTCAAAAATCCAAGCCTGTTCCCAGGCCCCCATGATGAAGCTAGAGAACAACGAGGCAGAAACTGCATCCATTGCAACACCTTGTATCTGCTTATAGTGCTCACCTTTGAAATATATAAAGTTGTTCAAGACAAGGTCCATAAAATTTAATAAAATTAAAAATTCCTCACCTGAAAGTGAATGACATTTCAGTAAGGCTTCAGAAAACAATTCTAAACTTCAGAAAATGGAATACATCCAAACAAATGCACTATGGTGATACATACAAAAAAAGATTCTATTTGAATAAGTCTTGAGAAAAAAAAATCTCTGGAAATCCCATGAATATCTTAAGATGTAAGAAAAGGAATAAATAAATGCTTTCAACTTCTGGTCTATATAAACTGCCAAAGGATATGTTTTCGAGCTCTTAGCTAAGACTATAGGTCTCAAAGGGGGATTAGATACATCCTTATAAACCTTGGGTATTCCAAAATTAACTGGAATGATGGGTTTGTTCATAGTTAAAAAATTGTAGGTGGAATCAGTAATAAGACCATTCAAAATGAGTTCTAAATAAATGTAAATTTTATGCTAGGCAACATTAATTTTGTTTTTTGATACTGATATATATTTTTTAACATCTAGCAACAGTTCCACGATTTTGTTCAAATAGTCAGATGAATTCATGAGGACCACTCGCCCCTCTTATGAGGTTTCATGATCCTAATTGTAGTGTCTTTGCTAAATATGAACAACAATTTATGTTTTCCATGACTCAAATTGTGTCCAAAATGATACTGGGACCTATGTGCCAAGGTACATATGTCACATCTACACAAATTCTTGAAGATATTAACTAATGGAGCACAGGAAAGAATAAAAATACTTTTTTCATAAATAATTTTGTGTTAGGGTCACATTTACTGTTGCTGTAAAAAATAGAGAGATTTAACTTCATTGTCAATATTTTGAGTTCCAACAGTCGGATAAATCAAACGTGGAAGAGGGCACAAAAGTAAGTCATTTTTCAAATAAAATAAAATGTAAATTGATAATATCAATACCAGAATAATTAAAAATGTAAAACTATGTCTAAAGGAAACACATGAACCTCTGGGAATTATTGCCACTTGGAATTACCCTGACCCTGACAACCCTTAGATTTCTCTGTTTTCAGTAAGGGAGATTCCTTCATGTTGGGTGACTGAACCCATTGTATTCCAGGTCTTTCCGATTGTTGGGGAGATGAAATCCAAAGGTCATAATTTGATCCAACTTGTTCACACGGGTGTAAGCTATTACATGCTGTCTCCTCCTACTCTGTCCCATGGCTGAAGCCAGTGCCTGATTCAACAAAATTTAACAAATGAGACTCCTCAGTCTTAGGTATACGATATGCTGAATTACAATTGTAAGCTGTTTCGTGCCACTCCAACTTTCTAAATTTCTTAGATTTTGCAATATCGACTTGGTCCACAAAACTGAAAACTTTAGCATAGGCTTCCATGTACATTTCAAACAACAAATCTGACTTAATGTTAATATCCAAACTCTGGATTCATTGAGACAATCAATCCATCTTTTTTGTATTTTCGCTAAATAGCACTTTAATCAACTTAATTCCTTTCTTGTTAAACGTTTCACCAATTCCAAATATGATTCCAAACCATAAACAACCCCATTAGGAAATGTCCACATCAGTAAACCTTTAGGTACCAGTCTTTTCTGTAAATATAAATCCAAATATGGATTATCTAACTAGACCCTCTGAAAACTGAGTACCAGTTTCTGAAAACAGGCAATCTACTGCATTAATGTTTCATCTCTAGGAGTAGAACTTCCCCTTCCAACCACATTAAATATTGGGGTTCAATTCAACTGTATTTGAAAAATAAAACATCTTTGAGAAAAAAGCAATTAGGGTTCAATAATTGTTTGTCATTAAATAAATTTTAACATGGGCAAAAGTGCTTAACCAATATTGTGTATAAATCTTTTTTGTTTTTAATAAAGTAATATCAAATAGTTTGTTACCTCCTACATTGTAGTTCCTTGGGGCAGAATACTGTTTTTCTTACTTTATAGAATTAATTAATAATTATTTACACATCAGTGTTATGCTGTTAGAAACCCTACACTTCCCTCATGCTCTGACATAAAGTTAATTATGACCCTAATACTGACCCAATACAGCCTTCTCAGCAAATAGCACCCCCCCCCCCAGCAGTAACCAAAGGTAATCACTCCAGCCTGTCTTATTTAAACAAGGACAATGATAAGATATTATCAACAGGCACAGAAGACTAAACACCCCCCCCCGATGTCACTTAAAGCTTTGCGGCTACTTTTTCATACCTCTCATCTGTCCAGATTTTTGTAGAACAGCTACACTTTGGCTCACAGTTTTAATAAGGTCCTTGTGAAATTTGTATTTCTCAGTTAAATCAATGAGATTCAGAGTCGCTAAATGATGACACAGATAGGACGCTTAGACTTCATTTCCTTTAGAAAATGCATCCAGACCCACATCCTGTTATATTGGCAACTGTCTGGTTTTATAAGAGCAGTATTTAAGGTCTGTCAGTATTTTGGTGCCTTTGGCTCCCTTTTTATTTTAGATGTTGTTTTTATTGTAGATAGAGTAAGCGCTTTCATCGGTGTACTCCACCAACTTCATCAGACAAATGACATAACCTGTAGTTGCAGTTTTTAAAGTATTGGGTTTGGGCTCTAACAACGCCTATGAACTTCCAACTTATTTCATTTAAACATAAGCATAGTGGATTAGCGCCAAATATATGGTTTTGGTGTTGGTTTGTATCTAAGTTTTTGGATGAAGAATTTTAGGACACAAATAGGTATACAGGGAAGGGGCAAAAACTTTGATTAGGTAATACTGTTGTCATACTGGTCGACTGGTTTTAACCATATATATTTTTCTGTTTTTAATCATATATTTTTCTGTTTCTATTTATGATAAAGACTTTGCAATGTTCTGCTAATGTAAAAAATTAATTTATATTTAACTAGGTTACAGCACTAGTAATGTTGCTTTTATTCCCACTTTGGTGTTCTTTGTTGCAATGTGTTTTTCTGGGAATATCTCTTTAATTTAAAAAAAAAATGGTTTTAATTGTGTAATTGATTTGGCAGTTTGAAAGTATTTAAACTGCAACTATATGCTAGGTCATTTGTCTGATGAATTTAGTGGAATACACCGACGAAAGCGCTTACTCTATCTACAATAAAAACAGTGTTGCTGTGGTTCCGCTGCTGCCGTTTTTCTGTTTTTTAATTGTTTTGGTTTCACAATTTGAGGAGTTTGTTTATTTTAGATGTTGTCCAAGTTTCTTGCACTAAGAAGCTGAGAGATAAGCCTTGATCCCAGGCAGATCTAGGTTGACTTGCAGTCAGCCATTCCCTCTGCAGTCTTCCATTTATTTATTTATTCCTTCCAGACGTCATTCTATGCTGGTTCAGGGTTTCAACTAGCCCCTGACCCATAGCTCTACAATGTCACTAGAAAAGAACTAACCAACCATGATTCCCCCTTATTTTTCTAATCCTTAGGAATGATAGAGAGTCTTACCTTTTTATTTTTAATGATCACTAACTTTATTACAGTTATATTACAACAAAGACCCTTTATTCTGAATCAAAATCCTGCCGCATTAACATAACCACAAATAAAACTGGCAGTGCCACACATTTCGCACAAATGGCCAACACCATTCAGAAAGAGGATGTTGCTATGTTTATACAATTTATATAATTTTTATTTATTCTATTTATGCTTAATTGGTACTAACCCACCTTAAAGATATATCGACCACCTTACCATACACCATACAGACCTGATTTCATGATCAATTTTAAACAAATCCTAATATGATTCTAATCCCCTTTTTGAAAAGTTTCTTGGTCCTTATAATTAACTTATTTAACTTCAAATTTGACAAAACACCACATCACAAGACCCTGGACCTCGGAATACCTCACACTAAAGAGTGACCAACATTTTAATTGATCTTGCAGCATGAACTACTGAGTACATATTTTCAAACTAGGCAAATCTGATGTTGCATTAGTGAAAGTGTTGAGAGAGTCAATCTAACAGTAAAAACTTGTTTAATTATACAAGCATATAAAATTGTTCATTATAATGTTTTTATAACTTTATAGGCTTAATAATAAAAAATACAAGTTTTTCCTTCTAATTTTAAAGCCCTTGGAGCAAAAATATTCCAACGTCAGACTACCCATGTCAATCAAATGGAATCAAATGATCTCAAAGTAAGGCACATCCCTAATGGGTGGAGTTTATTACTGTAAACTTTGGCTATAAAAACTGCACTGTAATCCTATTTTAATATTAGAAGTGACACTCATCTGCTTTTATGAAATAAATTCAGTAGAACTTAAAAGCTCGAGTTTACTGTGTTTGTATTTCAGCATAGACCCCACCTGACAAACAGGAAGCTTCTACACATTATTCTTATAAACCAGTCTAGGTTTTTCAGCCAGGGAGATCAGAGGCAATCCAGACTTGGCTAACCTTAGGTTTGGTATTTCACTTGGAACTGTTTAGACATTTACAATCCTGTACCACTTCCTGGATGGGTCAGAATATGATCAGTACCATAACATTTTCAAACGCATCTTACATATAGAAGACAGTGAATGGAATTGCTGAAGTTGTAAGGTCAAAAAATGTGCAAGAATGGATGGGACAGTTATGATAAATGTGGGTCAAGGCTGGGAAATTAGACTGGATTTGTAGTTTACTGGACAGACTTAAGTTATGGCACTATGCCTCTACTGTGTTTGTTTTCAGGAAATTCTAGCATATCAGAAGTCACATGACTTTACTAATCCCTGATCTTGATTAGCCTTATTACAGATCATTTTTTTTTTTAAGTCATGAACTGAGGTGCCCATTTTCATAGGTAGGTACTAGGCTATTGGCCCGAGGCCCTACATAAGCCTAGCCAACAAGGTTCCCTGGCTTATGCCACCCAAGAAAGTTATTTTCTGTGCCACTGTCGAACAGACACACAGAAGTGATCTCCGGGGTGTATTTCCTATTTCCCATCCACTCATCAAGATTTTTCTTGAAGCGTGCTAATGAAGAACTTTGCTTGACATAGATGGGTAGCCTGTTCCAGAGTATGGGAAGTCTCTGGGACAGGAATCTATCCCTCCAGTTTGTCCTGTTTATTGTGGTGACAAGGTTTAGATCCCTTGAGCATGTAGCTCAGAGGGATTGGGATTTCTTTAGGTGTAGCATGTCCAACAGCTCTGGGTTTGACATAGCTTTATATGTTAGGCAGAGATCACCGCGGAGTAGGCGATATGCTACGGTGTAAAGCTGGAGTTTTTTGAGGCGGTCAGTGTAGGACATCTGTTTGAGGCCAGTAATCCTCTTTGTGAGATGCTTCTGTGGCCTTTCCAGCTGCTGCAGATGTCTTGTGAGGTACATTCCAAAAGGGGCGTTGTACTCTATAATGGGTCTAATGAGTGTCGAGTAGAGGGGAACAATGACCTCTTTTTTCCTGGACAAGAACCCTTTTATGATGAGGTGTGCCACGTAGAAGGACTTCCTGACTACTGTGGCGATGTGACTATCAAAGGACAGACTACTGTCCACCTGGGTCCCAAGGTCTCTTATCACACATTCGGTGTTAGGTAGACTGCTGTCTATGTAGTAGTTCATGGGTCCAGAGTTTTTACCAAAGGGATGACAATGCACTTTTTGGCACTGAGCTTGAAGCAATGGCTCTGATACCAGGCATCTGTCTCAACGAGGCCCTTCTGTAGGATTTCCACATCATTTGGGGACTTGACTATGGCTCCTAGTTTGCAGTCATCTGCAAACTTCATTAGCCAGAGGCCTTCTGTGTTAGCCTGTACTTCAGAGAAGTAGATACCAAACAGGAGAGGTCCCAGGACTGAACCCTGTGGTACTCCACGTGTCACTAGTTTGAGGTCAGATTTTTAGTGTGCAACTTTTACAGTGTGGGTTCTGTCAGTGAGCCAGTTGGCAACCCATCTTGTGATGTAGGAATTTATACCTAGTTTAGTGAGTTTGTTTTGTTTAACCTGTAGAATTACTGCCTGCCCTCAATTTAAGCTTTTTCCTTGCCTCCCATTTTACATGCAGTTATTTTGGCTGTTGGTGATCTGTGCACCAGACCCCTGGAAGCTACTGGCAATGTGGAAACTGTTAGAGTAATTCATTCTATGCCTAATGCTGGATATTTACCTCTTGCACTGCATTTTATTTACTAAGATGCTTGAATGGTTGCATCCTGCTTGTAGGACTGTCTTTTTGCTGAGCTCTCATTGTCCTTTCCTGCTGCTAATATGGCACATGGGTGACAGTGGAACCACTGGAGAATGAGCATTTATAATGCTGAATCCAGTTAAGGACTGTTTATGCTCCTTTTACTCAACACCTCCTGAATGTGCTTACACCTCATGTCACAGAAAGAGACCTTGATTGTGAGACAGACGGTGTTTGAATCCCGTCATGGTCAACCAATGGATGCATCAGGAACAATTGCTATCCAAGAATCTGCCCAAATATAGGCTTTATGGTTACCAGGGGTTTGGGCTTGAGTCACACTACGAGTATCCAAAAGGTTAATGTAGACAGAAAAGATATAGACAAGTGATTCACTACTCCTTCACTAAATGCAACCTAGCCTCAAAAGTATATAGGAATATGCCCTGGGTATGGGCTTTCCATATCAGCTCTTGGATTATAACTATTCATTAACCACATACCAAGCTGAGTTTCTGGCCTAGCACCCCAGGCTCCTTTCTTACTAATGTTATCTATGAATCAGTATCTTTAATTCTCCCTTATCCATAACTGCCTTCCAAATTATTGCTTTCATGCATATGTGTATATACATGAAGAATTCCCAGAGAAGGCTGGCAGAATTCTCCATGTCCACACAGCTTTTGTCCTAACAAGGTAGTACTGCTGTTACCCTAAATTATAGGCTCACATGTAAGTAGTAGGCTAGCTGTCCTTAAGGCCATTTTAAATCTAGCCAATTTCCCTTTTTGTGCTCAAAATAACCTATCCCATTTGATTGTAGACTGGCCATATCCATCCCATAGTCAATAATTATTATTCCCGATGAGAATAACTGGGATCATACCATAGATCCAATTCTGATGCAAGTTAAATCTATGTAGACATATGTACATTTGCATGGAAGAACAGAAAAAATAGCAGCAATTAAATACTTTAAAGGGAAATTCTAACTCAAAAATACTGAAGCCGCAACTGCTGAGTTACTTGCAAACTGTACAGGCAGATTATGAGAAAACAACTTGCATAGATGTTTTCACTGCAAGAGTTAAAGCAAGACTGACTGTGCAACTTAGGTCTATGGAAGGGAAACAGAAATGTTACCCCAGGACTGTCCCTGTTCTACTAATGGACAATGGCAGTTCCCAAATGCTTTATACCAGGTCCCCTCAAATTATCTATGGTACAATTCCAATTATTATTATCATTAGAGAATTTAGGAATATTTGTCACCTTCTCTGCCTCAGTGGAAGACAGAGCCACCACCTTTGAGTTTCTAGGGGAATAATCCACCACCATCAGGTTATATTTTTATTTGTGAAACTCTTGGTACTAAAAGGGCCCACAATGTCTATAGCTACTGTCTGAAACAGATTCCCAGTAATAGCAAAGACATCAAATCAGCTTGGCTTTATCTTCTGCCTTGTCACCATTTTGGTAACACTCATAATTCTTGCAGTGCCATGTCATATTCTTTGCAATATTTGGCCAGTAAAATTTTTGCATAAGTCATGATTTAGTACATTTTATGCCCATATGGTCTACAAAAGGAATAGCATGTGCTGTGGTCAGTGGTGCTCATTGTTAGGCTCAGGGTACTACTCTCTTGCTATAGTACATATTCTAGCTTTTCTTTATGGATTCATGTTATGTACAGCATTGTCTTGCCCCAGCATACAGTGCCCCCCTGTCCTCTTGAGTATTGGGCACCTCCTTGGCTACCTCCTTCAAGTTCAGTAAAGTAGGGTCTGAGAGATTACCTCAATTCCATCTTGGTGACCCACCCCAGCTTTCCCTTTCAAAAGAATTTGGTATATTTTTGACAGTGCTGCCTCAAATTCAGATCAACTACTTCCACCTCAGAGTTATCTGAAGTGTTTGTGTGGTCTGCATTGCTCTGAGTATCACTCATCTCTGCATTTAATTTTGATTTGAAGCTCTTTATTTAAGGTTTGATCACTTCTATTTTGTATGTTATGCTAGTGTTACATTTGTTTTGTTTTAAGTTTACTGTTCTGTTGGAGTTTTAAGAGTTCCCCACCCTCCCAGTCATTGATGTGTTCTTAAATTTGGTGGCTTTTGAGTAGCCCACCCCTACTATAAATCTCATTTTGGACACTCCTCCTAGTCCCAGCTCATCATCTTATTCTACTGAGTAGAGAGAGATCATTTGGGAAGACCCACCCTTTAGTTTATCAACCTTAAATTATTGTGTTTCATCCCTTCCTACTTAACCAAAAAAATAGCACTTTATTCATCTGCTTTTACTGTATTTGTGTTTCTTCCTACTTTATTACTTTATTTTGCTTTTGCTGCCTGTTCTTAAAAGTACTCAGTTGCATTCATTCTGCTGCATTTATTACTGCTTGGTAGTAGCTAGATTAAATTGTAACTATTATTCTCAGCATTTTGCTTTAAGACTTGGGCTTCAGACCAGTTGTTCTACATTAAGAAGGTTTGTGGTGTGTACTCTTGTGGCAGGACAGGTAGCTTACATCCTTCTAATTTGGGAGTTGCTGATTGAAGGCTTAGTCTCTGTTAATCTAAAAGTGTATTAGTTCTGGTTTAAGTACTTGGCCTTCAGGCCAGTTATTTTACATTAAGAAGGTTTGTGGTCTGCACTCTTGTGGGAGGAGAGGGTAGATTCTGCCCTTCTGAGCTGGGAATTTCTGGTTGAAGGCTTATTGTGCCTGCTTATTTGAACTGTTTCTTTCTGAAATTGATGCATCTTGTTTGCTATAGCATAGACTAGATTCAGACCTGCTGAGTCTAGCTTTGTTTGTGTAACTTGAGCAATAATCCAGGCCATCTTTTTTTTTTTGGAGAAGGTTCCCCTGCACCCTAGTTCAGGAGAGTGCAGCTAGAACTTGTCTGATTGAAGACTGCTGGAACAGGGCTCAGTTTTGAGCTTTTTTATTGGTTAATTGATTTAAATCAGTTTTCACATTTGCTACTGTTATATTTTAAAAAAAAAAAAGTTCTAGCTTGTTTTCCCACCTTTCCTGTTACTACTGTAGTCCAGATACAGATTTGCTGTCTTCAGGACTGTATTGTAGGTTCCGAGTTCCCCAGTCCTTTCTGTGTTAGAGGGAAGCCTCTCAGCTTAGCAGTGGGAGTGGTAAGCACTAAGTAGCCTATCTACCACAAGAGGAGTGATTTCTAGCTCCCTTTCAGCTTTCTGCTTTAAAAGCCCGTGTTGCACGGGTTTGCGTGCCGTGCAGCACCACTAAGCTGGGGTAAACTATTACCGGTGCCAGAAAGTCTGCTCTTCAATTTTTCCCTTAGATCTTGCTAGTTCTCTTCGCTCTTGCATTTAACTAGCTTATTCACCTAGCACTTCATCTGGCTTCTTGTAGCAATTATTGTAGCACATAAGTGCTAACAGCACTAAACATCCTATAAGGAAACGGCTCCAGTACTTATTAATAATGACTATCCCTCCTGGCATGTCTAAAGGTCAGTTCCCTGTGCTTTCTCCTATTAACCTGGTGAACTTGGGCATTTTGAGGCAGTGTAGCAACTGCCTCATGTACACAGACAACTTTCTCCTCTTACGTCCCAACACTCAGACTTGTGAGAGATGCACTTATTATATCCAAACTGGAAGACATGCACTCTCCAGCCAAGACAGGAATAGCTGGTCAAGAGGAGAAGGTCAACACCTGCACCACACCACACCGCATGGAACACATAGCCCTCCAGAACACCCACCATCACAGCTCTCACATAAAAACACAAACCACACATCCACATTTGCGAAGGCTCTCAATAGAAATCTACCCAAATAACAGAGACCTCCAAATCAGAAATGCACTCTACCACAACACAGCACAAATCACAAGACACATAGCTCACCTACACAGTGTGTCTCTCAACCTAAGCCCCTATGGCAAAACAGCTTGCCCAATACACTAATCATAGGTGACTTGATAGTGAGGCACACTGATGTCCCACTCACTAGGTTGAATAAGGAGAAGGTAACAGTCAGCTCTCTGTCAGGTGCCAGGATCAGATGCATAACACACAATCTCAGGTCACTCCACAACAAGTACAAGTATGACTCTGTCATTGTACATTTGGGTGTGAATGACCTGAGACGCACCTCCCTGGACTACATGAAAAGAGACATGGAGAAGCTCTCAGATTATGTGGCCCAGGCCGGTATGACCCTAGCCCTGAGCAGAATGCTACCGTTGCCCAGAAAGATACTGCAGTACAAGCAGAAAATGATTGACTTCAACAATTGGCTAAGTTTCTGGTGTCATTCTAAGGGGACCCAGAAGATGTTTGCTTGGGATGACATGACTAACAGACCTCGATGCTTTGCCAGAGATGACCTGCATCTGTCACCCCTAGGCTTCTGGACACTGGCTAAGGCTCATGCCACCCCTATAGTGCCTTTTTTAGGTGGTGTTCCAAAGACCAAATTACCACTGTAACAGCTATAAATAAATGCAAGTCTAAATCTCAAGATACACTCGCTCGAAACACTCCTCAAAATGGAGAACATCCATATTTGTGCTGTAACGCAGACCTGGTTTAAAGCAGCAGAAAGCACACCTGCGCTACCAGGCTATAACTCACTCCACACCTTTCAGCCCCAGAACATGGACCAAAGCTCCAAAGGCAGCGGTGTCTCCATATTCATAAAGGATATGCACACCTCCAGACTAGTAGCCCAGCATAATGCATCTCAGATACTCCAGGTACAAGTAACAGTGGGTAAGACGGAGATTCAGGTTGCAGCCTGCTACAGGTCCCCAACCATGTCCCTAGACTCTCACTCCACATTCCTAAGCACCCTGGAAACTATTAGGGTCCAACCCAACATTCTCATACTAGGAGATGTCAACTACCCCTCCATCAACTGGGAAAACTACTCATGCACCAATACACTTGCCCAACACTTCCTGGAATTCATCAGTTCCAGTGCCCTGAACCAGCTCATTCTTACCTCCACTAGAGGAAGCAATATCCTTGACCTGGTTATTACTAACATGGACAACAGTTGCTCAACACCAATAGTCAATTCCTTCCTGGTTAGACCCGACCACAAACTAATCACCATGGAAATCCATATCTCACCCACACCCCCCACAAAGGTATCCATCATGAAAAACTTCTCCAAAGCTGACTTTGGACTCCTAAAAACAGAGGTAGCTAACTTCATGGCACCCATGCAAATGGAAAATAGGTGCATGACTGCCGAATCATACACCAATGCACTGTACGAACACGTACATAAATGCATGGAACTAGCCATACCCAACAGAACCAAGACGCTCTCCTCCAAAAAAAAAGGAAGCCAATCTTGTGGTCCCCTGCCATTAACAAACTCTACAACAGAAGGAAGAAACTGTAGCAGAAAAAAGTGACGTCCCAAGACTGGAAAAACTCCCTTATTTGCCTTAACAAAAAGATGAGATCCCCTCATTAAACCACTAAAGCTAGCTATGAAGGCAGAATTGCGGCAAACACTAAAAACAACCACAAAGCCCTCTACAGTTATATCAAGAATTTCCATGGCAATACCTAGATTTGCTCTGAGTTACTGCACAATGGTACCTCCTATACTGAGCCAACAGATATTGCCAACATACTGGCCAACACATTCAGTGCCAACTTTACCCCTCTCTCCCCCTTAAAGGACCAATCACAATACCAGAAGAATGCCAGGCACCCAGCATTACTGCAGCACACGTTAAAGCTGCATTGTCCAAGGCCAAGAATACAGCTTCCATGGGCCCTGACAATATCACTGACTGTGTTCTACATGAACTACAAAGTGAACTGGCACCACATCTGTGTGCCCTGTTCAATCACAGCCTCACCTCAGGCTTTGTCCCTACAGAATGGCTCACTGCTACAGTCATCCCTTTCCATAAAGGGGGAGCAACTACAGACACTGGGAATTATCATCCCATTAGCCTGATGAGTCTGATATGTAAGGCTATGGAGCGCATCATCATGGACCTAATTAACAAGGATATAGGGAATTTTCAAACTCTGGATCCCACGCAATTTGGTTTTGTGAAGGGTAGATCATGCCTGCTCAACCTGGTTGAATACTTTGAGTCAGTCACCAGAGCTGTGGATGAGGGCAAGGCAGTTCATACAGCCTACCTTGATCTGGCCAAGTCCTTTGATACCATTTCCCACTCAGAAATTATTGATAGACTCATCAAACTAGGCATCAACCCCTATATCACTAGGTGAGTTGCAAATTGGCTCACAGATAGAACCCACAGTGTGAAAGTAGCAGACTCCAAGTCAGACTGCTGACCAGTCATGAGTGGAGTCCCACAGGGATCATTCCTGGGTCCTCTCCTGTTTGGCATCTACTTCTCAGAAGTCCAGGCCAACACGGAGGGACTCTGGCAGACCAAGTTCACTGACGATTGCAAGCTGGGATCCATTATTAACTCCCCAAGTGATGTAGATATCCTACAGAAAGGCCTCACTGAGACCAACGACTGGTGTCAAAACCATGGCCTTATCCTTAATGCCAAAAAATGTATCATCATTCCCTTTGGGAAAAACTCAGTTCCCACTAATTACCACATTGATGGTAGTCCACTGAACACTGAAGGTGTTATAAGAGATCTGGGGACGCAGGTTGACAGCAACCTCTCCTTCGACCACCACATTGCCACTGTGGTAAGAAAGTCCTATGTGGCACATCTCATTACCAAGGGTTTTGCATCCAGGAAGAAAGAGGTCATCATCTCTCTCTACTCTTCCCTCATTAGACCAATCATTGAGTATAATGCCCCATTTGGCATGTACCTCACTAAACACCTGTAACAGCTGGAAAGGCCACAAAAGTACCTCACAAAGAGGATCCTAGGCCTTAAACACATGCCCTACATGGACAGACTCAGAAAACTCCAGCTTTTCTCTGTCTCATATCATTTATTAAGAGGCGATCTCTGTTTGACTTACAAAGACATGTCTGACCCAGCCCTGTTAGAAATGTTACACCTAAAGAAATCGCAATCCCTCAGCACCACACACTCCAGGAACCTCAAGGTCATTACCACAATCAACAGAACATGCTGGAGGGACAGGTTCATAACCCAGAGACTGCCCATGTTCTAGAATAGACTTCTCATACATGTCAAGCAGAGCACCTCACTGGCCCTTTTCAAGAGAAATCTTGATGAGTGGATGTGAAAAAGAAAGTTCACCCCGGGGATCACTCCAGTGGCTCTACTTGATAGAGGCACCAGGAACTAATGGCGGCATGATGCCAGGGCCCTTTTGTGGGCTAGGCTTGTAAAGGCTCCAGGGGCATTGGCCTAGTATACACCTATGAACCTATATATCCCCTTGAAGTAACTGCTTCCAAGGGAAGCCTAGTAGTCTCAGTTTCTGTCTCATTACTACTTACCAGCTCCACCTATGAAGTAGCGACATCACCTTCCCTTAGTTTAAAGTGTGGGTCCTGGTTGGGTTTCCTAGCATACCCACATGTTTGATTCCATGCTTGACTGTGTGCTAACTGTATTGTTAAAGTTATTCCCTATTAGGACAACTTCTTTGCTATCTTTAAACATATCACCTGCTTGCTCCCCAAAGGTACATGAAAAGGTATCCTTCCCAAGGAGCCTACCTGTAGTGGACTTGCCCAGGCAAATATTGTTTCTTTTTGACCATTTCACATTTTACAAAGGTTATGGCTGATGCTTTTTCCCTCTTGACAATGGTGCGTTTCGTCTGCATCAGGATACGTTGCAGGCTCTTGTGGTGGTTTGGCGCACTGGTCTTCGCCAGATAATCTACTGTTGTTATAGTGCTCATCCTACTTGCTGCTTCCTGACAACTTTGTTCTTCAACCTGCTTCAGTGGATAATGAGATCGTACATGCCCGTTTTGGTTATACCTAACTCATTCCCTCTGGCAGAGCTCTTTTCGGTATGTACTGTTTACTCCCAATAGGTGTGGCCTGAGCCTTTAAAAACATGAAATTATCACCTCACAATTCAAACAAATGTTCATATCTCTCCCCCATTCTTACCTTACCTCAAACTGGGACTGTTCCTGCACCCTTCTCACCTAAATTACACTGTTGTCTCTTTCAAATCTCCCTTCAACCTCATCTGCTATCACCTCTGATCACTAACATTATTGTTAGAACAAACACTAAACTTGTATAAACACTTTATGACTTGTACTTTTAATTATATTATCTGTATTACTTTTGATTTTATATTTTAACATTTGTGTTTTTTAAATGTATACTCCCTGATTTTGTATTTGTTTTTAAATTATATATTTATGCTTTTGTATAGTGTATATTCCATACTTTACTTATGTTATATTTTAACTGCTTTTGGAGCTTTTCTCCCTGGGCCTCCACTGAAAATGGGCTCTGCTTGGCCCAGTGGACTTCCCCGGTCATCAAACTGGAAATAAATAAATAAATAAATATCTGCAGAACCATAATTGTTATTAGAAAACTGTAAATGGCAAACTATTCAGCATAAAGTAAGTGATCTTTACATTAGTGGCATGCATTCAGTTCAGTATCTTAAACTGGATTTCATAAGCCACAATAAAGACAGTGAGTATTAATTTTTGTAGTGCTGTGTAAACAGCTTATGATATCTCCGTAACCATCCAAGCAACACACACTGCTAGCAGGAGTTTCTTCATACACCTGCAAGCTTTCATATGAGGCTAAGCAATTCTGTCTGTTACCTGATTGTTGAGCTATTTAGAGGAATGTGAAAATTATAATACAAATAAATAGTATACAAATAATAAATATCTCTTTAGCTGCATTAGACAGAGGTCAAATATCAACACAATTGTGATTGCTGTCATATATGCTTTATGATGAAATCCTGTTATACCTTGTATATAGCATGGTTTTGCAATTATTAATGAAAATATGAACAAGTAATATTTGACACATACAGGCATGATGTAATTGCACAAATATCTGCAGATGTCACTCAGCTGTAATGAGTTAAAGCGTATAACCCCAAGACCTGGGAATGTACAAGGCCATTAGGCTTCTGTCTTCACCCAATGGCTTATGCTGACCTCATAGATTCAATTATACCCATGTGCATTGATGTGTAGCACCTTCCTTTACAGTTGCAACCTGCTAACAAGATGGCAGTCCATGTTCTTCCCCATCTCTGCAGTTGTGTTACCATCCTGGTCTGCCATCCAGATTTGCATGTCCTCAGGCAGAGGAAGGAGAGCTTGTTCCTACACCAAAATGTCTGCATGCATTTAAAAATATGATGGCTTAAGTCCACTCACCCACCTATGAAGGTAAGGACTCGTTTCTGCAATATATTTGCTTGCACTTTTAACTGCCTTTCTTCTGTGCTCATTGAGTTTCTTTCCATATGTTTCAGGATTCAGCTTAAAAACATACAAGTAAGGATTCTTATTTTAAGATAATTAAACAAAACACATCGCTAAGTCTGGAAACTGCATGCATGGTTCTCTGTGTCAATAGAAGAGTAAAACGCCTCACCCACTGACTTGGCTGACATAGTGTTGATTACACATTCCCTTCAAATGCCTGAGTAAAGCTATGAAAATCATTCTGCCTTTATATAGCAGATACAATTCTCTGAATGGAGAGATGATGAAATCAGCAAGAAAAGGAGAGTAGTAGTGCTGGAACTGAATTCATCTTCAAGTCATGGGGAGTTCCTTTATATGATGGCCCCCGTTTTCACAAAATCTCATCAAGATGACACAGATATATGACTGTATCTTATAGAGCATATATCATGTTACACTGTAGGTAAAAAAAGACAGCTGGGGGGCACAGGTCCCAGGATAAAAAAGTGCCCAATCCTGGTGGCTGCACTGTTGTCAGAACTGCATAAAATGGCGTGTAGAATCCTTAAGTCAGGGAAACTCAGGGGTGGATACCCCCATTGTAGAAGGAAGTAGTAGTCCATAAAAATCACAAAAACTGACAGGTCAGAAAAGAGCCATAAAGATGATAGCGTGGACTATTGGGGATAAGGATGACATTATGTATTGTTACTATTATGCAAGAAGCCCAGAATTTCCAGATAGAGTTTCAGAAAGATTAAGAAAGAAAGTAAGACAAATAAAAATACGTGCAGATGAAAAACTGTCAAGAACTTCAAATAAAAAATTGAATTAATTACTACACAAGAATATGAAAAACATTACCCGGACAAAGAAACTCTGGGCCATCTGGAAAAATAAGCAACAGAGGAAGTGTGAAAATATAAAAGGACGAAAACCAGAGAGTTTTGTAAGGTATGAAAAAGAAACATGTATGTGTGGGGAAAAAGGGATCTGATATTATGAGACATTTATGCAGAAGGAAAAGCAAAATTAATCCGTAAAAAAGCAGCTCCAAAGATATTTGAAGAGAAATACACACAAAGGCACCCAAATATGAAACATTTCACATTACAAAAATAAGGAAACAAAGAGGAAATCTAAAAAGATGATTAGTAAGATAGAAGTTATATAAATAGAAATTGAAGTTATGGATTATCTGTGAAGTTAATGAAATATTGTGGAGAATCCAACACAGGTAATGTCACAGAATGAAGGAATTATGGGTCCCTAGATTAAAGAATAGCAGGTGGAGAAGTAGGTATCTGATGTTCTGGAACTTTCTGTAGAATACTTTATAGGGAGTGGAGAGCAAAGAAGATGCTCAGTCCAGATGAAAATGGTTTAAGAAAAGGCCTTCTTGATCTAACAGAGATGGATACACATATTAAGATAGATGAAAGGAATAGATTACAAATAATAAGACCCAAAATGTTAGATGATTGGCAATACAGATGAATACAGTAATTAGAACTATTAATAGAAATTCATGTGATATAACAGAAATAAATGAAATAAATTACTGTGCAACTAAACTAATAACAGATAAAGTACTATTAGAAAAATACAGAGTGACAAAGGAAAGCAAGAGAACAAGAACGTCATCATGGAAGCATCGAACAGAGAAAACTATAAAATGTTTATAACAAGAAGCGCCACTGTTAGAAGAATATAGAAAAGGGAAGAGGTCATCAAAAATTCTTAGAAATATAGACGAAAAAGCAGAACACAGTATTAAAACAGACCAATATCTGTCATACACTATTGCAAATAATAAACTAAAGATATCAGCATAAGTGGAAAAACTTAGAAGATATGAGATAAATATAAAGGAAAGTACAAAATAAGCAATGATCCAAAAACAATTTAGAGAGAACTTGGAAACAAAGAAAGATGAATAGACTCACCACCAAAAAATAGACACATTTTGGAGAAGTATTTATAAAGACTCTGTTGAACATAATAAAGACGCAGAACAGATAGAATTAAAATAAATGGTAATGGGATGTAATGTAGAGGATATGAAATGGGATGTAGTAATGGCCGGAGAAATTAAGATAAAATTAAGAAAAGCTCCTAACTTCTGGCTATAGGTATTAATATCTTTATTCAAACATTTAGCCCTGATTAAGAATTATTTATATGTGCACCCTGAATTGACACCAACCTGCTAACAACAGGAAAAATGATACTCCTCCTTAAGAGAGAGATGATGCAAGCCATCCCAAAAAACTACATACCAACACATTGCCTCCCAACAATATACAAATTATATACCGGGACTGTTGCAGACAGAGTTCATAGTCATTTAGGAAAAAAATTAGTTGCAGCAATAGAAAAACGTTTTCAAAAGAAAGTGATGTGGCACAAAGGATTATTTGTTGCTAAATAAAAAGATAATAGAAAATTGTGAAAAGATGATGAATCTAAGTATGGCATGGATAGATTACAAAAAGCATTTGACAACATCCCACATGCACAGATAAAGGAGTGTTTACGGATGTATAAGGTTACACCCTTCATTGATCAATTACATTACAGTGACCATGAAACAGTGGCAACCTTTGCAAATGAGCCATGAGAAAGGGCAAATTATTATCCCAGGGATAAAAATTCAAAGGAGGTGTTCCAGAATGATTCTCTGTCACCACTGTTGTTTTGTTTTGCTCTTAATCCATTAAACTATTTACTTAACAGATTAGGCTACAGTTACTATTTGGCACCCAGAAACAAAACTTGTTTAAAGATTTGTCATTTACTTTTTCTGGATGACTTCCAGCTATATAGCTCATTAGAAGAGGACCTGAAAGCTCATCTGCAAATGGTTAAAACTTTCTCAGATGATATAAGAATGGCAGTTGGTCTTGATAAATGTGAATAAGCAACATATAAAACAGGAAAGTTTCAGCAGCAAGAAAATGCCAACCTGGGACAGGAATGTGATCTAAAGGGACTTAAGCAGAAAGGACTGTATAAGTATTTGGGAACAGATGAAGGAATGGCAATAAAACATGAACAAATGTGAATAAAACTCAGTAAGGAATACTTCAGAAGACTAAAACTCATATAGAAAACTGTCTTGACATCAAGGAATAAAGTCCAAGCTATAAATCAATTTGTTCTTCCTGTTCTTACACTTTTGGGGGTGATCGACTGGTCCCAAAAACTATTGGATCAGTTGGACAAGAAAACAAGAAAAAATGTTGATGCTTATCAAATGATATATAAAAATTAGTGCATAGCAAGATTACATATTCCTCATACTGAAGGAGGTACTGGTCTTCCTTGGAATTGATTACATGTATAGATCTGCAGTTGTGAGACTGCACACATATTGTTGACCTCATGAAATCCAAACACAGTGAAAGTTTTAAACATGGGAGGAAATCTGAGAAGACATCTTTGCTTAGTTTAGCAGAAGGATTTTTTGTATCGAGCAGGAATGCAAATCAAACCAGAAATAGATAAAAATCAGACAACAACGGAATGTGCCAAAAAAAAGAAATAATATAAGGAAAAGGATCAGATGAGAAGGAAAGAAACATGGAAAATTCATAAATATAGTGGCAAGTACAGAAATACCCTGGAACAACCTCATGTTGATCAAGATTTGGCACAGGAATGATTAAGGAGAGGTGAACTGAAACCAAACAATAAAAGGTTAATAATGGGAGCCCAGTATAATGAGTTATAAACATGCTGGTTTACAAAGTCGATTGAACATGTTGGAGAAACAGACAAACGCAGGTTCTGTAAAAAAGAATTGAAAACACCTACACATCTTGCTGCTGGGTGTGACACACTCATGACAGAGAGCCTGTATACTGAACAACACAATAATGTGGCAAGACTATTGCACTGGGGGATTGTGCAAACATTACAATATTGAAGTAGCTGAGAAGAATCGGTAATATGAACCACAAAGTATTCTTGAGAATGATGAAGTATGCTTCACATGGGATCACCCAGTACCAACAGTTCAAAAAAAGATGTAAGAAAAGCAGATACAGTTGTCCATGAAAAAAGACAAAAGTAGCATTGATCATTGCAACTGCTATGCACACTGATTACAGTGCCTTAAGTACAGAGAAAGACAATCAAAACATCAAGATTTGTAGGCAGAAATGAGAGAAATGTGGGAGAAAGATATCCAGACATTTCCAGTAGTAGCAGGAGTAATGGGTCTAAAAAGAGAATTTGCGGTTGTACTTAGATATGCTAGCAGTACATGTAACTCTATGAATTACAGGAGCAGGCAATTTTGGACACATTGCAGGTGCTGAAATGAGAACTCTTAGCTAACATCAAAGACTGAAACAATGCTAATTTCATGAGTTTCTCTCTCTCTCAGTATCCTGCCTGTAGCCACTGCATTCTGCTAACTGCTTTGAGGTCTAGATGTTTCTTCTAAAGAGCCACTCTGTGTGATTCCAATTGAGTTTTGAGGTCCTCCTGGGATAAAACAAGGAATCTTAGCATGCCTCCTGCACTCCCACAACACCCATTAGGCTGTGTTCAGGGCAGATGGACTGTGTTCCACTGCTTGCAAAACTATTACCATGTCGTCCTTGGACATACTGTCATGTGGGCTTCCTTTAATTCTACAATACTTAGTCAGCTGTGATGCTGAAATTATGGTGTATTTGTCAGAGGAGGTAATTTCTTCCTGTTTTCCTAAAGATAATTCTAACTAAAAATGAAATACCCAATGTACAAAACCTCTGTATATTAACTTTCTGGCAGCAAGAGTGCGCACACCCTTGGTGACAAAGTGGTTTATTGGATAAATTAGTTTTTCATCTCAGAATATGCTAACTTATTTTCCCCGCACACAAACCAGGAACACTTGATTTAGTTGTTTTCTCATACATAGGAGACCAGCTGGATGTAAACACAAGGTTTTTTATTTTGGTGTTACTGCCTGGCACCTGGATCTTTTATAACTTTAACTCATAGTTTCCCAACTGTTCTATTTTATGGCCTCCTATACAAACACATGCAAACAATTAATTCTTTCCTGAGTCAGGACCAGCTACATTTCATCATACGATTGCTGCAGTTTCTCAGTAGAACAAAGTTGCATTTTTTTCAATATTACATAATATTACAAATACAATTATAACAGTTAAGGTATCTTACAAAGGTAATTTATCTTTATCTTGTTAATGTATTACAGTCTAAATTAGGAAAAGAATGGAATAAAAAGTACAGGTGCCAATTTTAAATCAGTTTTTCTTCCATTGCATTAAACCTCAATTTCTGAAATATAACAAAGTTTGCTGTCTCCAAGGAAATTAAAGATGAACTTCCCTGATACTAAGCAATCAGTGTGCAGACCATTGCAAGCCTAAGCAATAGCCCATATCCAAAAGATCCCACTGGCTTCAACGTGGGCAACACAAGATTGACCAGGAAAGAATTTCAGACTGCCCATCCAGTTAGCCTATGTTTACTTTGAAAGTGTTAAGGGTGCTATTCTGCATGCCAAGTAGTTGAAGTTTGTTCCAACAGTGGGGAAGCCACTTGGATATGTATCATGCCAACATGCTTTATTTATCTGTTGATAAAGATTTAGTCCCTTTAACTGGGAATTCGCCTGCTCTGCATTACTGGTCATTACTCTTTCTGTGTGATATAACTCTCTATGAGCTGATGAGTCTTGGTCCATTTCTGAACAATAGCCGTGCTTGGCATATGAATTGGTTAACAGGTTTATCTGTAGTTTGTGGCAAACCTGCTTGCATTTGCAACTATGGAAAGCAAATGCAGGCACTTCCATTTAAGGCATATGATCTCTTTCTCAGTCTTCACTGGTTATTTCACAGTTTAACACTTTCTACAATTTTTATATGCATCTTAATATTTAATATGCGATATTATGTTTTCATATTTAATATGTGACATTAGGTTTTTCTTGCATGCCCTCATACTATGCTCCCTTCAGATTCCTGGGATAGACCTGTTGTCACCTTATTTAATGCTGATCTCTCCTGTGCTCCCCTTTCCTTACCTGTAGCTGCATCCCGATATACCTCTCCTACTGGTGGTGCCTTTGGCACCAAACTAGAGTCACTCAGGCTATGAAACTATATCCATGTAGCTCAACCATGTCTTAAGTGGTCTTGCTGCATCAGTTGTGTAGGGCCTGGGCAATAAAGAAAACCCTCGGGAAGTTTGTTGTGTCAGTCATGTTAATGAATGGGGTAATGTGAGAGAGGGGGTGTTGGCATTTTACCCAAGACGCAGTATTGCTTTTTATGCTTTATTTTCTGATAGTTATTTGACATCTGATAAAATATACATATTTGGTTGAGCAACTTGGGCTGTATCTGATGTCTTTGCTCTCTGGTACATCATAAATCTAGAGTGGGTGCTTTGCTTTTCTCTTGCCAGTAGCTCTTACTAGAAACTACTAGAAGCAAAGCCATTTACAAACATGAGGCATGTAATTTTCTAAACTTCCTTTGGACAGACAAGTATGCTGAACAATAGCTGTAAATTGTTTATATGCTTTCATACAGGCTGAGGAAAGGAGCAACATGCCTTGACCATTGCACTGCAGAATGACGTTGTTTGTGTCAGTGACTTTATGGGGGAATTGGATTGGGCATCCTTATTTAGGAGTCTGTCAAAGATATAGGGATGCATACAGTCATGGGACTACTGCATATAACAGCTGTGTGGGGGGGGGGCACATCACTCATGCAAAACATGGTGCACCTCCAGGACAAATATAAACTTGAAAATAATAATAATAATAAAGCAATATTAACAGCAACAAGAACTTTTATTATTCCCAGTGTCTCAGTCACAAATATTCCAGGGTTTATATATAAACTGAGAAATGACTGCATGTTCAATGTTATGTATGAAACATGTTTTAAAATACACATGTAAAATTTTTCATCAATAAAAAGGAGTGAGGGAAACTGCACAGTGAGACTACGGTTGTATATGTAAACAGTGCCTGTTTACTCTTCTAATAGGTTAGTTTAGGACTAGTTTGTTTTGTAGCTCCACATTGTATCTCAACACCATCACATTAATAGCCCAGTGGCTGTGTGACTAAACAGAAAGAAAGGTAAGTAGTTACGATCTGGATTTTGTTTTTAAATGATTCAACTTCCCCAGGCATTCTAATGCTTAATCACGGGTTTTGAGATCCTGCTCAAACAGTGACACGGAGAATGATGCTTTTATCAATGTATGTACAAGGATCACATGGTAAGATGACCCAAGTTCTAGATAAAGCCAGTGTATTCAATGACAACAGGAAAATCGTTTGGATTAAATAAAGGACTTTTGCCTTTAACATTTAGAAAATTACATGATGATTGTTCTCTGTGCAAGACGCCATATGATTTTGTTTTATTGATGTAGACAGGATATCTACACATAATGGAATGCCAGTTACAGGGGGAGAGGGGTGTAATATCTTTTCTTCTTCTTCTTTTGTCCCTAGCTGGTGGCCGGTGGAGGTGGTGACCTCATCAATGGTATGCTGCTTTGGGTGCTGCTGGGTTTCGGACTTCCTTTATGATGCCTTTCCATGCTGTTTGGGATGTAGTATAAATGGAAGATGACAGCGTGTAGGCTGAATGTTGTCAGTAAATGGTGTGGTAAAAGGAAGTGAAAAGTTTTTGACTTTTCACATTTATTTTTTTAAATATTTTTTTTAAACAGTTGATCTCATAAAACTTCTAAATTGAGTTATTTTACAAGAAAACATAGCATTGATTCTATTTGATTGGAGATGTGCATGTTAAAAGATGAATACTTTCATAGGAAATGAAGCACCTTTTCTCAGAGCATTGACTTTTGTTTCTTTGATAAACATTTACTGTGTGCATCACAGTTAAGTAATGTGTTGGAAACTCTAAGGCTTTAAAATATTCACGGCATTTTCTGGCATGAGAAAATGCAGATAACAGTGAAGTGTGCAACTGATCTTTGCTTTTGGATATTAATGGGTTATGCGAAGGGATTAATGATGCGCAGCAGGTAAGGGTGATAAAGGATAATGACGGAAACGTACTCACACGTGAGGAGAGTGTGTTGAGCAGATGGAAAGAGTACTTTGAGGGGATGATGAATGAAGAGAATGAGAGGGAGAGAAGGTTGGATGATGTGGGGATAGTGAATCATGAAGTGCAGTGGATTAGCAAGGAGGAAGTAAGGATAGCTATGAAGAGGATGAAGAACAGAAAGGTTATTGGTCCAGATGACATACCTGTGGAAGCATGGAGGTGTTTAGGTGAAATGGCAGTGGAGTTTTTAACTAGATTGTTTAATGAAATCTTGGAAAGTGAGAGGATGCCTGAAAACTGGAGAAAAAGTGTTTTGGTACCGAGTTTTAAGACTAAGGGTGATATGCAGAGCTGTAATAACTACAGAGGGATTAAATTGATCAGTCACAGCATGAAGTTATGGGAAAGAGTAGTGGAAACTAGGTTAAAAAGGGAGGTGATGATTAATGATCAGCAGTATGGTTTCATGCCAGGAAAGAGCACTACAGATGCGATGTTTGCTTTGAGAGTGTTGATGGAGAAGTACAGAGAATGTCAGAAGGATTTGCATTGTGTCTTTGTGGATTTAGAGAAAGCATATGACAGGGTGCCTAGAGAGGAGTTGTGGTATTGTATGAGGAAGTCGGGAGTGTCAGAGAAGCATGTAAGAGTGGTACAGGATATGTACGAGGGCAGTGTGACAGCAGTGAGGTCTGCAGTGGGAGTCACAGATGCATTTAAAGTGGAGGTGGGATTACATCAAGGTTCAGCTCTGAGCCCTTTCTTATTTGTAATAGTGATGGACAGGTTGACAGACGAGATCAGACAGGAGTCCCCATGGACTATGATGTTTGCAGATGGCATTGTGATCTGTAGTGAGAGCAGGGAACAGGGGGAGGAGACCCTGGAGAGGTGGAGATATGCTCTAGAGAGAAGAGGAATGAAGGCCAGCAGGACTAAGACAGAATATATGTGTGTGAATGAGAGGGAGGATAGAGGAATCGTGAGGATGCAGGCAGTAGAGGTGGCGAAGGTGAATGAGTTTAAATACTTGGGATCAACACTTCAGAGTAATGGTGAGTGTAGAAGAGAGGTGAAGAAGAGAGTACAGGCAGGATGGAGTGGGTGGAAAAGAGTGTCAGGAGTGATTTGTGACAGACGAGTACCAGTAAGAGTGAAAGGGAAGGTCTACAAGAATGTAGTGAGACCAGCTATGTTATATGGGTTGGAGACAGTGGCACTGACAAAAAGACAGGAGTCAGAGCTTGACGTGGTAGAGTTGAAGATGTTAAGATTTGCACTGGGTGTGACGAGGATGGACAGGATTAGGAATAAGTATATTAGAGGGTCAGCTCAGGTTGGAAGCTTTGGAGACAAAGCCAGAGAGGCACGATTACGTTGGTTTGGACATGTGCTGAGGAGGGATGGAGAGTATATTGGGAAAAAGATGCTAAGGATGAAGCTACCAGGTAACAGGAAAAGAGGAAGGCCTAAGATAAGGTTCATGGATGTGGTGAGAGAGGACATGCAGGTGGTTGGTGTGACAGAACAAGATGCAGAGGACAGGAAGAAATGGAAACAGTTGATCTGCTGTGGCAACCCCTGACGGGAGCAGCCGAACGAAGATGTGAAGGGATTAATGCACATGGCAAAGCAGGATCAGATAATGTAACATTGTAGCCATCTGAGCTGTGCGGAGTTCTCTGCAAAACACTGTTCAAGTCATATCACTGGTTGACAGTTTGCTGTAACTGCATACATTACATGAATTTTAAGGTAGTGTGAATAAACCTTTGAATACTGCCATTACAACCATTATTTATCCAGGGTGTAACAGGATATGTTGTCATATTCTCCCTAGATTAGCTTAGGGCAATAACACTGCCTGTCCTGGATTAAATACAGATTTCATTGTTTGCATCTATATGTAGTGGAAATATTTTTGCATATTACATTTAAAATGCATTATATTTGATAGACACTTGACTTTTGGCACAGAGACTGAACAAGTTACACGACAGGATCTGGCACAACTTGGGATAGCTTGTAGGGATATTAATCTACTGCTCCAAGAAGCAAGGAAATCTGTAAGTATTTATATGTAAATGTCTAATTTAGAATAGTGTTTACCGTTTTTTTGCCTTAAACACTACAGTGAATACACAAACTCTGCAGGTAGCAGCCAATAGGATTTGATGATTTATATCTCAGGTTCACAGGTTGTTGCTAGGCTAACAACCACTAGGGCCCTTACAAGCTTAGCTGCACACCCCAAAGCCATTTTAATTCCGTGTATCATGGGTATCTATGGGGGGCATGCTAGTAAGCAGGTAACTAAGGGATTTGTAGGGGGGCTGTTGGTTAGGATAATACTTTTCTTATTGATGGCCTCTGTCCATAAGGGGCATGGGGCCAGACCAGGGGTAAATTTATGATTTCCCATCCAATTGACAAGGTTTTGTTTGAATAAAGTCAGGGATGAACTCTATTTTACATGGATGGGAAACATATTCCACAGTGCAGGAATCCTTTGGGACACACATCTGCCTCTCGAGTATGTTCTGTTTATGTCACAAATAAATTTCATATCTCTGGATTTAATGTTTCTGATGCTGTTCATTTTGTGCATATGCAACATATCTATCAGGGATGGGTATGAAGAACCCTTGTAAGCAAGGCAAAGATCTTCTCTCATCTGCCTGTAGGGGACTGAATACAAGAGAGAGAAAGACTTTAGATGATCAGTGCAGGATAGGGTATTCATGCCCTGAAATCTCCTAGTGAGAAACCTTTTGTGGGCATTCTGACTATTGCAGTTGTCTGGTTAGATACATGCCAAAAGGGTCAGTGTATTCAATGACCGGTCTGATAAGGGCCGAGTAGACTGATACTATAACTTTCTTGGACCTGGATGCCATACCCTTACCTATAATTTGGATGACATAGAATGATTTTTTTTGCTATCTCAGCTACGTGTTGGCCAAAAGTCAGATTGCTGTCTACATATGTTCCCAGATCCCTTACTACTTGGCTGACTCTTAGGGGGTGTATTATGGGGGGGGGGCAACACTCCTTCATGTTGATGTGTAGCATATCCAGTATATCTGATCCACTGGTTGGAGCCTGCACTGTCTATTCCATGGTGTTTGTGTTAATAAATTCCAGGACGCATTGTACCTGTGAGTTTGAGGCAGTGTAAATTTCCCAGTCTATAGAGGGGTAGTTAAAGTCATCCATGAATAGGGTGTTTGATTGGATGGTGAGTGCCTCTATTGGGTTTAGTCATGAGAGTCTAAGGTCCTAGATGGTGACCTGTAGCTAGCCATGATATGGTGAGGGACCTTATCTATGGTGACTTGCACATCGGGAAGCTCCATGGTATTATCCTGTTTAACAAACCTGGAGGTATGTTTGTCGCTAACGTTGATCAAGAAACCTCCACCTTTGGCCCCAGTCTGTGCTACCGTTGGTCTAAATGTGTGGAAATCACTGAAGCCTTGCACTGTCAGGGTACTTTTTACAGTTTTAACCCAAGTTTCAGTTATGCCACAGATGTCTACATTCTCCAGAGTGAGAAGGGCTTGAAGGGTGTGGAGCTTTTGCTCAGGCTCCTAGCATTGAGTAGTAACAACTTAAGGTCACTTGGAGACTTTTTCACTCTGTTGGTAGTTTGGTCTTTTTGGCATTGCCTATAAAGGGCTCTAAGGGGGTGGATAAATTTCAGCCAATATTCAAAAGTCTAGTGGGGAGAAGTGCAAGCCATCCTTGGCAAAGCAACATGGTCTGTTGACCATGTCCTCCCATGCTGACAGATATTGAATCCTGGAGTGACTACAGAAACTAAGCTAATCATTAAAATCAATAATTTTATGTTCGTACTGTGGCATCATCCTTGGTGGAGGTAGAATGCTGCTCAATGCAAGGCTGAAACATGTCTTTGACACACATTCCGAGAGATCCATTTTGTCTCTGTTCATATACTGTCCAGTGAGGTATGTCTCGGGTCACTTATACCCAAATGGAGTATGATAGAATCATACCTGGGGTGCAGTGACTGGAGTGCATGCATGATGTTGGAGATCCTAGCTGTAGATCGGCATCTAACCATTATCTTTGTCTAACCTAGTGAGTATGACACCTGTGTGTCACATAATGGAGTCCCCAATCCTGGGGTGCAGTGACTTGATTGCATGCATGATGTTGGAGATCTTAGCTGTAGATTGGCATCTAACCATTATATTTGTCTAACCTGGTGAGTATGGCATCTCTGTGTCACATAATGGAGTCCCCAAGAGTATTTATTTATTTGTCTTTGTTGACTGGAAAAGTTCTACTGGGTAAAACCCATTTTGAGCAAGGGCACAGGAAAAAAAGTTCCACATTAAAGTTACACATGATGTACACTTATAATTACAGGATAAAGACATCTATACATGAGGTTATTTACATGATTTTTAAATATTTTTAAATATTTCTTACAGGAACTTAGCATTTTAACACACAAAGCAGGAGAGAAATTAATAAATTGGCTAATTATTGAATAGAGAAATAACATACAGTAACAGTTAATGTATTTAAAGCATGATGGCTGCAGGGAAAACAACAAACAGTAATAATTTACAGACAGACAAGTAGACTGTAGCTTAAAATGATAAGAGATATATGAAAGGAGGAGTTATGGAAATGAGCAGGAAGATAAATGGACAGAAGAGGAGCTGTAGTTAGTGGTGGGTGTGGGAGGAGGAGGAGTTATAGAAATGAGCAGGAAGATAAATGGACAGAGGAGGAGCTGTAGTTAGTGGGGGGTGTGGGAGGAGGAGGAGTTATAGAAATGAGCAGGAAGATAAATGGACCGAGGAGGAGCTGTAGTTAGTGGTGGGTGTGAGGGGAGGAAAAGTCAGAGTTTAGGAAACAAGTGCTGTATGAGGAGGAGCGATGAGGCACAAAAAGATTAGGAAGCAAAGTGGCTGTAAGAGTTGGAGAAAAGTAATCTGAGAAGAGCTAGCTGGGATAGCAGGAAGGACAGAGACGTCCATGGCATTGATGCTGTTTAAGCAAAGTTTTAAAACTATTTATGTTTTCTGTCTGTTTTAATTGTGCGAGGATTTCATTCCAGAGTTTTGACACTTAATGGGAATAAACAGAGTCTCCAGCAGGGTTGTATGTCTTACTGATACATAGTAAGAGTTCACTGCTAGAGCGAAGGTCTCTAGTGGGTGAATAGTACAGTATGTCTTACTGATACATAGTAAAAGTTCACTGCTAGAGCGAAGGTCTCTAGTGGGTGAATAGTACAGTATGTTTTACTGATGACTACATTTTTGGCACCACTTGGGCAGAGTTTGTCACCTTCTATTGCAGATACCTTGACGACATCTGCCTCATTTGGAAAGGTACTGAACTCCAACTGTCGAGTTTTTTGGAATACATCAACAGTACCACAGAGTTTCTGACTTTCACACACAACATCAGTCATGAACATCTGCACTATCTTGACGCTACCATTTATAGGGATGCCCAATCCTTGGAACTACACTCCAAGGTTTACAGGAAACCCACTTTTTCGAACTGTCTATTACACTACGAGAGTCAACACCCTTTTCATCAAAAGAAGGGCATAGTCAAGGGCCAACTTATAAGAGCATCCAGAATGTGCAGTAAACTCTCCGATTTTCTAGAAGAGACTCACAATCTACATGACATGTTCACCCAAAGAGGCTATCCTGAGAACTTGCTCAACTCACTAAAAGATGAAATCTTTGCCAAAAGGGATTCCTTATACCCCCCACTGCTTGGACGACGCAAGTGCAGATCCCCAACCTCATGTTACAACAGAGCAAAGAAATGGACGGCAATTTCATTTACATT
>NC_056733.1:904157723-904212723 GCF_019279795.1 Protopterus annectens
GCCTTTCAGTTTATAGCCTGCTACAGACCACCCTCCCAAACTCAGGAACCCCACTCAGCTTTCCTGAGAACATGAAGGTCTCTCCAAACACCATTATATTGGGTGACTTCAACTACCCATACATTGACTGGGTAAACTATTCAAGCCCACACACCCTCGCCCAATGGTTCCTAGAATTTATAAACTCAAATGCTATGGAACAACTGGTCACCACCCCCACAAGAGGGGAAAACATATTGGACCTGTTCAGCAGAAACATAGGGACTCTATGTTCCACACCAGAGGTATACCCCTCACTGGTAAGGTCAGACCACAATTTAACCTCACTGGACATCCATATCCCGTCCCCACCCCCAGCCAAGGTAACCATGGTGAAGAACTTCTCAAAAGCAAACTTCACACTTCTCAAAACCGAGGTGGTATCCTTCAAAGCCCCTGGGCCAGTGGAAAATATGGCTCAAACCACAGAATCCTTTACAAATGCATTCTATGGACACCTACAGGAATGTATGGATCATGCTATCCCAAATAAAACCAAGACTCACTCCTCCAAAGGCAGGAGACCTGTCTGGTGGACCCCGGCCATAAATAAGCTATACAACAAAAGGAGGAAGCTACTACATGATAGAGCAAAATCCCAAAAAGGGAAGTCATCTCTGATCAGTACTAGCAAGAAGCTACGATCCCTCATAAAATCATCTAAGGCCAGCTTCGAAAGAAAAATTGCACAAGATACTAAAGACTGTAAAATTTCATAGTACTTTAAAAATGAAGACAGATACATTTCTTTCTCTCTTTCAGTGGCTTTTATTAACTACAGTACACATGTGCAGAAGCCTCATGGAAAGTACCAGGGAGACTCCCAGAACAAAGAAATAAACAAGCTTATATACTGGTGATATTGCTGACAGTACAAAAATATAAAACTGGACCAATTAGATTACTACAAAGGGCAATTAACCAATCAAAGGTTTACCCATAAACATAAGACAATTCACATCATCATATCTCTAGGCAAAAGAGAAAATCAGATATACTTCCATAAAAGGCACATGTCCTGCCTTCAGGGAGAATCTAGCTTGTTCAGTAATTTTCCATTGTTCACAGTTCAGAGTTAACAGTACTCAGTACATCTCAGTTTATACAAACTGTCACATACTCAATTCCCTTGAAACGCATGCTTTGGCTGTTCATATTCTACAATCCCCCATTTGATGCTGTGTAAGCATCATCATTTAACCTGTCATACATTTGCCACAGATCTAGCATAACCATGCTACTGGTCTCTTCATCATTGAGAGACATTTTCATTTCATTATCTACAGTCATAGGTGCAGGCATATAAAATGTAGGCACTCTTTTCACAGTTTTTGAAGATATCAATTTTAAGATCAGTGCTTTGATTAGAAATAAGACAATGAAAGCAACAATTGCTAATACTGCAATTAACAAGATCAGCTTCAACAGTCTACCACCCCAGCCTGAGAACAGGTTGGTTAACCAAGCCCATGTTGAGCTATCAGCCTCTTTGGCCTCAGAAAGTTTGGAAATTCTCTGAATCAGTTTAAGGTGACTCTCAATTTCATGCTGATTGTCAGGAATAAAAGTACAGCACTCCTCCTGGATTAAAGCGCAAGTTCCTCCTTTTGCCACTAGGGTGAAATTGAGGGCCATATGGTTTTGGAGTACTACAGCCCTCATGGCAGTCAGTTCATCAGTTACTAGTTCTAGGGCAGAAAATGTAGCATTGCTCAAGATTTCGAGCAGTTTAGATAACTTTCTCAGTTCCCAGATTGATTTCACTGCTCCGTATGACGGGATTATACCAGCCCATGATATTACATCATCACCCAAGTCCATATGGGACAGTCCTTTGGTACTAGCATGAGCCAGGTTGTGATGATAGATCCATGAACTTTACCTACCAGATTGGCAGGCTTCTTGACCTCTCAAACGTTCCGAATTTTTCCCTTAGGTAATGTAGATACATGTCGGATAGCTGGAACTAGGTACCCCAGGAAACAGCTGCCAGACCAGTTTCCTGGTAGCCATTTATATGCTTTTCTTCCACACACAAAATAACAGTTCTCTACTTTGATGGTGATATTGATAGGCTTAAAGCAATTCTCAGCATTCTGCTGCCCTTCAAATATTTTCCAGTAGACAGTTTCTATTTTCCGGGAAAAGTTAGAGTTTTTCACAATTCTTGATATAGGTGAGAAATCGGTTACACAACCCCATGCAGTGCAGTTATATACCACCATTTTGTTGCAATGGCTCCACCCTACCTTGATTTTATCAAGTTTCTGGAAACACACAGTTCCATTTTGACGGACAGACAACTGTAAGGCTACTTTGTGTTTCAAAATAACTCTTGATGTGTTATAGATCAGATTCGTCCATGTCTCTTTAATCCCTAAGGGAACTATATTTAGCATCAATCCCCCATGAACCATAGGAATGGCAGTGCAGCTCCAGCAATTTGAAACATTAAGGGTGATGCATAAGTATATTTTATAGCTTGGTAAGTTTTGAATAGTGGATGCCATGCAGTTCTTTTGGCATGAGGTATTACTGTAGCGGAAAATAGGAATGGCCACAGTAAAAATATAAGAACAATAAAAATAACCACCAAGATTGTTGTACAGTACCTCAGTGGGAATGGTGGTCTCGGTGGTATGGTATTAGGATGGAGAAGTGTTCCGAATGAAGAAATGTCAGACATTGTTAGGTGCAGGAACAGTATGGCTGAGAGTACGGGAAGCGATAGGTGGAGATTCTGGAGCCGTGAAAGGTAGAGGTGTTTGATCTTTGGAAGTGACGACCTTCTTAATGTGGGATATATGAATCCAGGTTGGTGAGCCTTGTAATCGTACTGCTGAAGAGGTTGTCAATAGAACCAGGTAAGGTCCTTTCCAACGAGGTTGTAGTGCCGTCTTTCTGGAAAAAGACTTGACGTACACCCAATCGACTGGTTGTAGTTTGGAAGACGTAAAAGTATCAGGGTTATGTTGTGCAGCTGCTACTTGGTGGTGATAACACTGTAAGAAAGAAACAAAAGAAGTGCAGTATACAATAACATCATGATCAAAGGCATCGTACTCAGAAAAGGGTGGTGGTGGAGTCATGGGCATTCGCATAGGTCGGCCCATTAGAATTTCATGAGGAGAAAGACCTTTAGTAGGATGTACTTGTTCTTTCATAGAGAGCAAAGCTAGTGGTAAGGCCTGTTTCATTAGTAATTTTTGCTAGTCTAGTTTTCAGTGTTTGATTCATGCGTTCTATAATTCCAGATGCCTGCAGTCTATATGGACAGTGGAATTTTAGAGTGATGCCCAACATAGTACACAGTGAGTCAATTAATTGAGCTGTAAAATGTGTTCCACGGTCTGAATATATATAACAAGGAATACCAAATCGAGGTATAAAGTCATAACAAAGTTTCTTAGCAACTGAGATAGCATCATTTTTCGCACAAGGGTATGCTTCTAACCATCCAGAAAAAACATCAACAACAGTTAAAACATATTTAAAACGTGCACAAAGTGGTAATTCAATAAAATCCCATTGCAAAGCACAAAATGGTCCCAATGGCTTTGGTAAGGGTTGTACGGGAGCCATTGTGCCTTTGGAAATATTGTACTGTAAACAAATGGAGCATTTGCTCACAAAGTGCTGTACAGAAACATAAAGCTTTGGGGCAAACCAATCCTTTTGGATTTGTTTTATTAAAGCTTGTACCCCAACATGGGCTGGCAAATGATAAGCTTTAATGAGGGAATTTAGCATGGATAGGGGCAGACCAATTTGCCATCTGGATGTTGCCAAATTAAATCAGATCGTTTAAAACAATTTTGAGCCAGCCATGTTTTTCTTTCTGATTCTGAGACCTCATTCTGTAAAGCTTTTAGTACTGTATCATCAAAAGTTTTCATAGGTTGTAATGGCTGCAAAAAGTGACCCTGAATAATTTGTGATAAAGCAGCCTGTTTAGCGGCCCAGTCAGCAAAATTATTGCCTTTACTCTCGAAAGTGTCATTGGATTGATGGGCTGCACATTTAACAACAGCAATTTCAGAAGGTAACAATGAGTCTTGTAATAAACTATTGATATAAAAATGTTTTTTAACGGGTGTTGAGGAAGATGTTAAGAACCCTCGTTCTTTCCATAATATACCAAAATCATGAACAACACCATGGGTATAACTGGAATCAGTATAAATAGTAACAGACTTGTCTTTAGCTAGTTTACATGCATGTGATAATGCCACTAATTCTGTGCCCTGTGCAGAGGCGAGAGTAGGTAATTGTACTGATTGCAATACTTCAGTCAGTGTGCAGAATGACCAAGCAGCTTGGAATTTTCTGGAGTTTGTTCTTAAACAGGATCCATCAACGAAAAGAACTAAATCAGGATTTTGCAATGGAGTATCAAATAAATTCAACCTAGGAGAAAGAACAGAGTTAACTACTAACACACAATCATGTGGTTTGCTGTCGTCTGAGGTTGGTATTAAAGAAGCAGGGTTTAGTAGTGGGCAGAATTTAATTTGTAAAGCAGGATTTCCCATTAAACTTATTTCGTACTTAGTGAGGCGTGCATTTGAAAGATATTGTGTTTTAGTTTTCAGAAGTAAGGCTTGAACAGCATGTAGGACTGCTAGTACAGTGTCATGTCCCAGGGTTAGTGGAGCTGCCATATCTACCAAGATGGCAGCAGCAGCCACAGCCCGTAAGCAAGCTGGATAACCAGAAGCAACCGGATCCAATTGAGTGCTATAGTAAGCAATTGGTCAGTATCCTCCAGTGCGTTGCTGGGTTAAGAGACCCAGAGCAGTCTTATTTCATTCGCAACAAAAGAAAATGAAAGGTTTAGAATAGTCCAGTAACCCTAAGGCAGGAGGATTTACCAGGGCTGTTTTAATTGCCTGAAAAGCCTCATCATGCTGTGATGTCCAGCGTAGAGGGTCTGTAATGTCCTTTTTCAGGAGTTGCAACAGAGGGGTGGTAATTTCTGAAAAATTAGACACCCACTGTCTGCAGTATCCTGCCAGACCAAGGAACCCTCTAAGTTGCTTCTGGGTTACAGGATGAGATGCAGTTTGAATAGAGCTGATACGGTTTGGGAGTATCTGATGAGAACCCATTTTAATTATGTGTCCTAAATACTGTACTTTATCTTGACAATATTGTAATTTTGATTTATTTACTTTAAATCCTCATGCGGCTAGAAATTTTAAGACTAAAAGAGAATCTTCTTTACAGGCGTTACTGTCTGGGGAGGCTATAAGTATATCGTCTACATATTGGACTAGTACTGAACATGACGGTAGCTGTAAATCTTGTAATTGCCTATGCATTTCCCTTGAAAATAAAGTCGGAGATTTTACATACCCCTGGGGCAATTGGGTCCAAGTATACTGCTGCCCTTTGTAGGTAAAAGCAAACAAATATTGACTATCAGAATGTACTGGGATAGAGAAAAAAGCTAATGAAATATCTATTACTGTAAAACATTTAGTTGTAGGTGGGATACAACTTAAAATAGTGGCAGGGTTTGGCACAATTGGGAATACAGGCATAACTGCTTTGTTAACTTCCCGTAAATCTTGCACAAATCTGTAAGCTTGTTTACCAGGTTTCTTTACTGGTAATATTGGAGTATTACATGGGCTTGTGGTGGGTACTATTATCCCTTGTTGTGCTAGTGCAGAAATAACAGGGGCTATACCAGAAATAGCCTCAGCCATCAGAGAGTATTGTGGTACTCGTGGCAATTTTGCTCCAGGTTTTAGAGTTATTTTTACAGGGATAGCTGAAGTCAAAAATCCTACATCGTTATGAGTTGTCCACAAGCAAGAGGGCAGGGAGTGTAAATCTTCATTTCTGTTACAATCTGACTGAATACACATTGATTGCAATGTCATAGTATCATCCAAGGCTGCTAGAGTAGTGTCCTGTTGGTCTGAAGGTACTTGGAGATAGACTTCATCAGCTGTGCAAAAGATGGTGGCCCCCATTTTGCACAATAAGTCTCGTCCTAATAAATTTAAAGGCACCGATGGTCCTACTAAAAAGGCATGACTATCCTGCAATGGTCCCAGAGTTATTGAGACTGGAACGGTTTCAGAATACTCGATAGGTATACCGGAAACACCTACTCCTTTAGTCACTTTATTAGAAAGTGGAATATTCATGGCTGTTCTGCTAGTTAGCATAGATTTAGTTGCTCCGGTATCAATCAAAAATGGATATGGTTTGTTTTTAACTAGTAACATAACATGTGCTGTCCGGTTAAAGAAACTCCAGCTCTACTCAGTGGCATACCGCCTGCTCAGAGGCGATCTGTGCCTGACATATAAAGCCATGTCCAACCCGGAATTAATGGACATGCTGCACCTCAGAAAATCCAAATCCCATCGAGCTACACGCTCGAGAGACTTGAACCTCAGCACTGAAATAAATAGGACATGCTGGAGGGACAGATTCATAGCTGTTTAGCTGTTTAAAACTTTCATTTAAAGGCTCACTGCTGCTTTTCAGCTGGGAGTAACACTTCTGCAGTTTGTTCTAAGTAGTGTGGATATTTGTAGCATTTCCATATTCAGGCTTGTATTTGGGCCTAGTGTTTGTGGAGGCTGTGTGTCTGAGTACATAATTCAGGGACATCTTGTTTTAGCCAAAGCCATTAGGCATTTCAGTGAGAGAGACTTGTTTGAGGTCATTGGCTGACTGAGGTCTCCTGGACTACAGCTTAGACTAAGCACCTCATTGGTTCTTTTGAGATTTCTTTCTTAAAACTGTCTCAGGTTTCAACTTTCTGTTACCTAAGAAGCTCAGTTGTGAGTGTTCAGCCATTTTACAGTGAGCTTATCGAAGGAAGGACACTCAGCAAACTCGAGCTACAATATATAACATTAAGTATCCTGGTTTTGTTTATTTTGTTCTTTATTTCTTTGTTGTTTATAGCACTTTGTGTACTGTGTATTTTTCTAGCTAGTTTCACTGTGTGTGAGGTATTAACTGGAAATTGTCCACCCTTATTAAGCATCTGTTGGGTTGTTTGTTTATGATAACTTGTTGCAGTTAAACTCTTTTTTCTAGTGGCTCCTTTAGCTGTTTAAAACTTTCATTTAAAGGCTCACTGCTGCTTTTCAGCTGGGAGTAACACTTCTGCAGTTTGTTCTAAGTAGTGTGGATATTTGTAGCATTTCCATATTCAGGCTTGTATTTGGGCCTAGTGTTTGTGGAGGCTGTGTGTCTGAGTACATAATTCAGGGACATCTTGTTTTAGCCAAAGCCATTAGGCATTTCAGTGAGAGAGACTTGTTTGAGGTCATTGGCTGACTGAGGTCTCCTGGACTACAGCTTAGACTAAGCACCTCATTGGTTCTTTTGAGATTTCTTTCTTAAAAACTGTCTCAGGTTTCAACTTTCTGTTACCTAAGAAGCTCAGTTGTGAGTGTTCAGCCATTTTACAGTGAGCTTATTGAAGGAAGGACACTCAGCAAACTCGGAGCTACAATATATAACATTAAGTATCCTGGTTTTGTTTATTTTGTTCTTTATTTCTTTGTTGTTTATAGCCCTTTGTGTACTGTGTATTTTTCTAGCTAGTTTCACTGTGTGTGAGGTATTAACTGGAAATTGTCCACCCTTATTAAGCATCTGTTGGGTTGTTTGTTTATGATAACTTGTTGCAGTTAAACTCTTTTTTCTAGTGGCTCCTTTAGCTGTTTAAAACTTTCATTTAAAGGCTCACTGCTGCTTTTCAGCTGGGAGTAACACTTCTGCAGTTTGTTTCCCACCCTCCTCCCTGTTGGTATATTTATAGTTGGTGGCTTTGCAGTTGCCGCCTAGTGTAAATTTGATCTGGGACCCTCCTCCCAGTCTAGCGTCATTACCTCATTCTACCCAGTACAGGAGAGCATTTGAGAAGGCCAATCAGCTTAGTTTCTGCTACTCCTTTCTCTCTTTCCTTTCTCTCTTTCAAAAAAATATATATATATATATATATATATACTGTATTTGTGTTTTTCTTACTTTATTTTGCTCTTTCGTCATCTTAAAAGTACTCAATTGTATTTATTACTGCTTGGTGTAACTCATTGTAAGCCTTTTAGTTTAAGCACCTGGGCTTCAGACCAGTTTTACATTAGGAAGGTTTGTGGTCTGCACTGTAGTGGCAGAACAGGTAGCTTACATCCTTCTAAGTTGGGAACTGCTGATTGAGGGCTCAGTGTCTGTTATTCTAAAAGTGTATTAATTCTGGTTTAAGCACTTGGGCTTGAGGCCAGTTATTTTACATTAAGAGGGTTCGTGTTCTGCACTCTTGTGGGAGGAGAGGCTGGACTCTGTCCTTCTGAGCTGGGAATTTCTGGTTAAAGCTTATAGTGCCTGCATATTTGAACTGCTTCTTACTGAAATTGGTACACCTCGTTTGGCATAGACTAGATCCAGACCTGCTGAATCTAGCTTTGTTTGTATAACTTGAGCACTAATCCAGGCATTTTTAAAGTATTCAGTTGTATTTATTACTGCTGGTAGTAACTTGATTAAAGTGTAGCTATCATTTCTAAGTCTTTTGGATTAAGCACTTGGGCTTCAGACCAGTTGTTTTACATTAGGAAGGTTTGTGGCCTGCACTGTGGTGGCAGGACAGGCAGCTTACATCCTTCTAGGTTAGGAACTGCTGATTGAGAGCTCAGTGTCTGTTATTCTAAAAGTGTATTAGTTCTGGTTTAAGCACTTGGGCTTCAGGCCAGTTATTTTACGTTAGGAAGGATTGCGGTCTGCACTCTTGTGGGAGGAGAGGCTGGACTCTGCCCTTCTGAGCTGAATAAGCGACTTTTCTTGATACTAAGTATAATTTTTGTTGCTTTCCACATCTGAATACCTAGCGACTGTATTTCGCCTGCCTTTCTGTTACACTGAAGCTGTTTTTACTGCATTTAACTTAATATTGCACTTGGAATCCTTGTTTGTTACTATTTGACTGTATTTGTAGCAAATTCTTCTGTGTAAGCTGTAGTAGCTGATTCATAGCATTTATAAGTGTTTGCTGTACCTGTTTCTGCCTGTTCTGTGAAAAAAAAGAAAAAAAAAGAAAAAAATATCTCTTGTTTTTCCTGCTTTACTAGTTTAGTCCAGTTTCAGAGTTGCTGATTCCTGGGCTTTGGTTGTAGTTCCTGTGTACTGTTTCCTTGCCTTATTTGGGGGAGAGGAAGTTACCTTGCTTACCAGTGGGAGTGGGAAGCATTGAGCTGCTTTGTCCAGTTTTGTGAGGTTTCAGCCAGTAACTAGTAGTTTATTGGTCGTTTTGGGCCAGTTTCTAGCTTTTCCAGCCCCTGGTATAAAACGCGTAAACGCGTTAAGCTGATTTAAGCGAGCTGCCACTGTTGCACACTAGGGCAGCCGGTTAGGCAGGTTTAAACTATTCGGCTACCTAAAGTCCACTCTTCAAATTTTCCCTTAAAACTACCCTCCTCGAACTATACTACTGATCTAATCAGCTTATCCTATAACTAAAAGATCATCTCCACTTGACTCCAAGTAGACTATTCTCTATCTGTTAAACCTAGCACTTGCTCCTACAGTACTTATTACCTTGATACGGCACTCTTGTCATAGATAGTACCCCAAAAAGGTAACCCCCATTTCTCGGTCACCCACGCCCCTGAATCTTTTTAAAGTTTTTGTCTATCCTTCTAGCATGTCGAGGATCAGTTGCTAGTGTCCTCTCCTGCTCAGCTGGTGAACCTGGGAATACTGAGGCAATGTTACAATTGCCTCATGTACACAGACAACCCTCTCCTCCTCCCACAAAACACAAATACATGCGAGATGCAACTATACGGCCAAACTGGAGGCTGAGCTCTCTCAACACAGGACTGGCAAGACCAGTCAGGAGGAGAAGGTTACCACACACACTATAGACCCAGTCTCATATAGCACCATTACAACCTCAAATCATACACATAAACACACAAAGACATACTCGGAGGCTCTGATCAAAAATCTACCAAAACAGCAGAGGCCACCAAAGAAGACACCCAAACAACCACCACCTCAGAACACAACACCTGCAACACATAGACCTCACAGTCAGAGTGTCAAACAGTCACAGCCCTTAAGGCCAAACACAATGCCAGACACACTAGTCATTGGTGACTCCATAGTCAGACACACTGATGTCCCGCTCACCAGACTGAGTAAGGAGAAGGTCACAGTAAGCTGCCTGTCGGGCGCTAGAATCCGCCACATAACGCAAGCACTCAGGTCTCTCAACAGCAAGTACAAATATGACTCAGTCATTGTCCACGCTGGTGTAAACGACCTGAGACGCACCTCCTGGACTACATGAAAAGAGACATTGAGGAGCTCTCTGACTATGTAGCCCAGGCAGGTATGACCCTGACCTTGAGCAGTATCCTACCTTCACCAAGAGTGATGCCACAATACAGAGATAAGATGATCAGCTTTAACAATTGGCTTAAACACTGGTGTCATTCAAAGGGGATCCAGTATCTGTCTGCCTGGGATGACATGCTGGACAAGCCACGCTGCTTCAAGGGACGGCTTGCACCTGTCACCCTGGGATTCGGATATTGGCAAGGCTCTTGCCACCCCATAGTGCCTTTTTTAGGCAAGGCTCAAATTCTAAACCTACCACCCTAGAACACAAAAAAGGGAAAAAACTAAGGGTAATGCTGCTCAATGCCAGAAGTCTCAATCTCAAAATGCACGACTCGAGGCCCTTCTCAGTATGGAGAACATCGATGTCTGTGCTGTGACAGAAACCTGGTTCAAGGCTCCTGAGAGCACCCCAGCGCTATCAGGTTTTACCTCATATCATGCGTTCCGCCCCAAAATCCGGACAATACCAAGAAAGGAGGGGGGGTATCCATATTCATTAAGGACACCCACACCTCAAGACTGGTGGCAACGCACGATGCATCGGAGACCATCCAGGTGCAATTAACCATAGGCAAGACTGCTCTGCAAATTGTAGCATGTTACAGGCCACCTCACAAACTCAGGAACCTCACATGGCCTTCCTGAAAACACTAGAGGGGATAAATGTCTCACCAAACACCATCATACTAGGTGACTTCAATTACCCTAATATAGACTGGGAACACTACTCAAGCCCAAACACCTAGCCCAAAAGTTCCTGGAATTCATAAACTCAAATGCCATGGAACAACTAGTCACCATCCCCACAAGAGGAGATAACATACTTGATCTCATCATCACGAACATGGGAGCACAATGTTCAACACCGAAGTATACCCCTCACTGGTGAGATCAGATCACAAACTAATCTCGCTGGAGGTCCTCATCCCACCCCCACCTGAAATAAAAAAGACCACAGTAAAGAACTTCTCAAAAGCCGACTTCACACTTCTAAAGACTAGTGTGGTCTCCTTTAAGGCCCCGAGCTGGTGGAAAACAGTACTCAAGCCGCTGAATCACTTACAGACGCCTTCTACCAGCACCTGCAGGACTGCATGGATAAGGCAATCCCAAACAAAACAAAGACTCTTAGTACCAAAGGCAAGCGTCCAGTCTGGTGGACCCCAGCCATAAACAAACTCTACAATAAAAGGAGGAAGCTACTACAAGATACAGCAAAATCCTTAAAAGGTAAGACACCCTTGATCACTATAAGTAAAAAACTAAGAGCTCTCATAAAATCATCCAAAGCAAATTTCGAGAGAAAAATAGCTAAAGACTCAAAAGACAATCATAAGGCCTTCTTTAGCTATGTTAGACACCTAGGAGGAAACTCCCAGATATGCTCAGAACTAGTTCAAAATGATGTGAAGATTACTGATCCTACAGACATTGCCAACATACTGGCTGACAGGTTCAGTGCAAACTTCTCCCCCCCCCAAAAGGAGAGATATCTATACCAAACGATTGCAGCCCCCAAACATCTCCAGCGCCCAAGTGAGAACTGCTCTCTCCAAAGCAAAAACACAGCATCCATGGGACCTGATGGTGTCCCCGGCTGTGTGCTCCACGAACTCAATGAGGAATTAAACCCACAGCTAGGACAGCTGTTTAATCAAAGTCTTACCTCTGGATACGCACCCAGGAGTGGCGCACTGCAACTGTGGTCCCACTTCACAAAGGCGGTGCCTCCACCGACCCTGGAAATTACCGCCCATTAGCCTGACAAGCCTTATCTGCAAAGCCATGGAGAGGATCATAATGGACCTCATAAATAAAGACATAGGGAATTTGCAGACTTTGGATCCAACCCAGTTTGGCTTTGTCAAAGGCAGATCATGCCTTTTAAACTTGGTTGACTTCTTCAAACAGTCACCAAAGCCATTGACGAGGAAAGGCAGTCCATACAGCCTACCTCGATCTGGCTAAGGCCTTCGATACAATACCCCACTCGGGTATCATTGAAAAACTCATCAGCTTAAATGTTAACCCATACATCACAAGATGGGTTGCAAACTGGCTGAGTGACAGAACCCACAGGGTCAGAGTTGCTGGCGCCATGTCAGACTCAAAACCTGTCACAAGTGGTGTCCCACAGGGCTCAGTCCTGGGCCCACTCTTGTTTGGCATCTACTTTTCCGAAGTACAAGCAAACACAGGAGGGTTATGGCTGACAAAGTTTGCAGATGACTGCAAACTGGGCCATAGTAGAAAACACATCTGACACAGATATCCTTCAGAAGGGTCTCACAGAAACGGATAACTGGTGCCAGAGCCACGGCCTGAAGTTAAATGCCAAAAATGCATAGTCATACCTTTTGGGAAAAACAAGGTTACCCCTAGCTACCAAATAGGTGGCAATCCACTGAGCACAGAAGAAGTTATCAGGACCTGGGGACCCAGGTTGATAGTAGTCTGTCATTCGACACCCATGTAGCTAAAGTAGTTAGGAAGACTTTCTACATTGCCCACCTTATCATGAAGGGATTCTCATCTAGATCAAGGGAGGTCATAGTCTCCCTTTACTCATCACTCATCAGACCAATGATTGAGTACAATGCCCCATTTGGGATGTATCTGACCCGACACCTGCAGCAGCTGGAGAGGCCACAAAAGTTCCTCACCAAAAGGATAAAGGGTCTCAAAATTCTGTCCTATGCTGCCCGACTGAAAGAACTCCAGCTCTATACAGTCGCCACCGCTTGCTCAGAGGTGACCTTTGCCTAACATACAAGGCCATGTCAAACCCAGATTTGATGAATATGCTTCACCTCAAAAAATCTAGATCCATCAGAGCCACAAGGGCGGAAGACTTAAACCTCGACACGGCTATTAATAGGACGTGCTGGAGGGATAGATTCATTACCCAAAGACTCCCTATGCTGTGGAACAAAATCCCGGTACATGTGAGGCAGAGCACCTCGCTGGCCTTGTTCAAGAGAAATCTTGACCAATGGATGGGAGATCGCAGATATACCCCAGGGATTACCTCAGTGTCACTGCTCGACAGAGGCACAGCAAAATAATGGGTATAGTTCCCCATACTAAAGGGGTGGCGTAAGCCACAAAACGATGGGCTAGGCTTGTAAATGCCCTCGGGCAGATAGCCTAGTATAAACCTATGAACCTATGAACCTATAACCCAGAGGCTCCCTTCACTCTGGAATAAAATCCCAGTCCAGGTTAGGCAGAGTCCCACATTGACTCTCTTCAAGAGGAATCTTGATGAGTGGATGGGAGATCGTAGGTTTACCCCGGCTATCACTTCCGTGTCACTGTTAGACAGAGGCACAGTATACTAACCTCAAAAAAAGGCATAGCAAAATTAATTTAAAATGGGTGTCGAAAGCCAAACACACTCTGGCTAGGCTTATAAATGCCCTAGGGCAGATAGCCTAGTATGAACCTATGTGGCCCGTCCTGATCCACAGGAAGGAAGGGGTACAGCTGCTGTTGTTTCTGTTCAGGGAACCTTCATTGTGATTGTTGTCGAGGGTTTGGCATCCAGTTAGAATTCCATTGCTGTAGCACCTCAGTGTATGGTGCAGGTTGCTCTGCCAAATATGGACACTCATTTTTCCAGTGGCCTGTCTGGCCACAATTGAAACATTCATTCTGATTATTTGGATTCTGGGTTTGGGTGGGTTGTGTACCTTGATAGTTTTTGTTTATTGTGAGTAGCTGGACTGTGACCTCTACCCCTCCCCATCCCCACCCTCTACCTCAATGACCGGGTTGGCCCAGAGCATTACACATTTGAATTTGTGCTTGTACTAATTTTTCCTAAAAATCCTTTTCTTTAGCCAAATGGTCAGATAGGTATTGTACTTGCTGGACAAACTCATACAGGCCCAGACTGGGCCAATTCAAACATACTTTTAATTTATCTCTTACTTGAGGGCGTAACCCATCCACAAAAGCAGCTGACAGTCCACTCTGTGCTGGCCCTTCGGTGGGCTCTGGGTATCCGGAATATGCCTCAAAGGCATCAGTAAGTAGTTGTAAATATTCATCTATAGGTTCGTCTTCTCTTTGTAAGACTGATTTAATTTTAGACCAATTTGGGGTAGGTGGCACTATGACGATAATAGCATCAACAATTCGTCTAACCACTTCAAAACCGTTTTCCCCTTGTGTGTTATGTTTTGGTATTAGGGTGGGGACATTAGCATGATCCCCATATATGTTTCATCAGATCAGCTGGAACAGCGTATTGGAAGACAGCTTTAACTTCTTCTATAGTAGGATTTTGTAAAAGTGTGTCCAGCCAATACCCGTTGAAACTTTGCTGGGTTATTACGAATGGGTGGAAGTGATTTGGTAATAGCTTGAAAATCAACTGCCAACCACACCCTAGGTACGACAGTAGCCGGTTGTTCCGCATCTCTGGCATGTGCTGGATTTGGAACCTCCCTCAGTGGAAATACTCCTGCTTAGTCCGACGAGCTCGTGCTCGAATCGGAAGTGAAGCTTTGAGGAGATTTATCTGGATTAATGTAATCATCCCTATCCTTAACCACAATTGGGCATTGCTTATAATATTTACCCTTGTGTGAATAAACTGTTTTCCTGTTTTGAGGTATTTTCGGCTGACTGGACCTAGGGTCAAAAAGCATTTGCACTTTTCTTTTGTGGTGTTTCTTAATCTTAGAGCAGGTCACTCTACTGGATGATTTGCCTGTATCTATTTGGTGAGGTTTTTCTATAGTTAGGCGACTAGGCTGGACTCCTATCACCTGATCTCCCAGTCTGGGGTCCTGAATGATTTGCTCTTCCATCCACGGGCCTTCACTCGGTATTGTAGAACTAACAGTTCCATCCTGTAGTTGTGAAGGTTGATATTGCAGTGGAGGAGCCGTAGGGGGTGGGGAGAACCATGGATTATCATTCTAGTATCTGTAGTTTATTTAATTCTTGTACTGAATATAATCCCTTAAAGGGTGGGCCTTTTAAATGTTTACCATTAGCTATGTCTAGATTCTTAGGAGTTTGTCGCAGTTCCTTTATCTGCTCTTTTAACTTTTGTTGACTATCCTTAGGACTAACGACCAAATCTTTTTCCTCGTTCTTTTGCGTCACACATCCAATCATTAAAAGCTGCCCAGTATAACCCTGGTATTTTTCCTTTCTTTGTTTTCATAAATTAGTCAGAACATCTTTATTAAAACTACCATTTTCAGGAAAAGCAAGATCGCTGGCATCCTTAGTAAGGGCGATCCACTGATCTAAAAACATACAACTGTCCCAGGACACCTGATAAAACATATAAACAGCTAGTGTACCTTTTTCCTGGCTCATTTTTCCCCGCACTCACTCCCATTTTCACTCAGTACCCCACTATCACTCTATGAGCTATACCTGTTTACAAGTTTAGCTAAAGCATTATGAAAACATAGTTACCCACCCTCATACAAAAAGCTATACCTGTTTGACACAGGTCTAGCTAAGACATTATAAAAACGTCTTTTTCCCCCACTCTCATTCCTCCTTTCATACATATGAAGCCAGTTTATTTTCCAGATTAAACCCACTCTCATACTGCGCATTTAAAGCAGAAAAGAAATGCATGCCACTTACCTTCGATTGAAGTAGAGAAATCATAACTGTCGGAAATTCTTTTCATAAAATAGGGACAGAAAAATGAAAGAAATACCACAGAAAAATCTGTTGTGGGCCCTTTTAGCAGTATTTCGTTCAGTTCTCAACTGCTGCAGCTTGCTCTTAATTCAGATCAGAGTAAACGGCACCAATTATAAAATTTCATAGTACTTTAAAAATGAAGACAGATGCATTTCTCTCTTTCAGTGGCTTTTAACTACAGTACACACGTGCGGGAGCCTCATGAAAAGTACCAGGGAGACTCCCAGAACAAAGATATAAACAAGCTTATATACTGGTGATATTGCTGACAGTGCAAAAATGTAAAACTGGACCAATTAGATTACTACAAAGGGCAATTAACCAAAGGTTTACCTGTAAACCTAAGACAATTCACATCATCATATCTCTAGGCAAAAGAGAAAATTGGATATACTTCCATAAAAGGCACATTTCCTGCCTTCAGGCAGAATCTAGCTTGTTCAGTAATTTTCCTTTGTTCACAGTTCAGAGTTAACAGTACTCAGTACATACAAACTGTCACTCAATTCCCTTAAAACACATGCTTTGGCTGTTCATATTCTACAAGGCCTTCTTTAGTTATGTCAGGAACCTGAGCAGCAACTCCCAGATATGCTCAGAGTTAGTGCAAAATGACAAAATACACTGAACCCACAGACATTGCCAACATCCTGGCAGACAGGTTCAGTGCAAATTTCTCCCTCCACTCCCCCCAAAAGAGCAAATCTCCATCCAAACAGTTTAGCCTCCCAGACATCACAGATAAAACAGGCAAGAGCTGCCCTCTCCAAAGCAAAAAACACAGCATCAGTGGGACTGGACGGTGTCCTGGGCTGAGTCTTACATGAGCTACAAGATGAACTTAACCCTCACATTAAGTCACTGTTCAAGCTCAGCCTTACTACTTACCCAGAGAATGGCGTACAGCAACAGTAGCCCCACTCCAAGGGAAGTGACACAACAGACCCCAGGAAGTATTGCCCTACAAGCCTGACTAGCCTGGTCTGCAAAGCTAATCATGGAACTCAAACAATGACATCAGCAACCTTCAGACACTGGATCCTACCCAATTCAGCTTTGTTAAAGGCTGATCTTGCCTTTTGAACCTGGTTGACTTCTTTGAAACAGTTACCAGGGCCATAGACAAAGGGAAGGTAGTCCACACAGCCTACCCGGACCTCACAAAAGCCCTCAGGAATCATAAGCTCAATTAACTTAAATATCAACCCTTATGTCACAAGATGGGTTGCAAACTGGCTCAGGGATAGAACCCACATGGTCAGAATTGCAGGGGCCTTGTCAGATTCTAAACCAGTCACAAGTGGCATCCAAGGTTCAGTCCTAAGACCTCTCCAGTATTTATTTCTCTGAGGTACAGGCAAACACGGGAGGACTATGGCTGACCAAGTTCGCAGATGACTGCAAACTGGGTGCCATAATACTCTCCGGCTGACCAGCATCCTCCAAAAGGGTCTCAAGACAGATAACTGGTGCCAAAGCCATGGCCTGAAGCTAAATGCCAATAAATGCATAGTCATCCCCTTTGGGAAAAACAAAGGGCCCACAGATTACCACTTAGGAGGTAATCCATTAAAGGAGGTAATCCATTAAGTACGGAGGAAGTAATTAGGGATTTGGGGACCCAAGTAGATAGTAATCTCTCCTTTGACAATCACGTTGCCAAAGTGGTTAGAAAGACCTTCTATATAGCCCACCTCATCACAAAAGGTTTCACATCTAGATCAAAAGAGGTCTTTGTGCCACTATTCACTCAGGCCCATAATTGAATACAATACCCCATTTGGGATGTACCTTACCAGACACCTGCAGCAACTGGAAAGACCCCAAAAGTACCTCACCAAGAGGATCAAGGGACTCAAACAGATGCCCTATGTAGTTAGGCTAAAGAAACTCCAGCTCTACTCAGTTGCTTACCACCTACTCAAGAGGCAATCTGTGCCAGACATATAAAGCCATGTCCAACCCAGAATTGGACATGCTCCACCTAAAGAAATTCACATCCCTTAGAACTACACTCCAGAGACTTAAAACCTCAGCACAGAAATAATAGGACATGCTGGAGGGATGGATTCATATCCCAGAGACTCCCTTCACTCTGGAACAAAATCCCAGTCCAGGTTAGGCAGAGCCCCTCACACACTCTTCAAGAGGGATCTTGGAAGAGTGGATGGGAGATCATAAGTATACCCCCGGGATCTCTTCTGGGTCCCTGCTAGACAGAGGCACAATAAAAGGGCTATATTCTGTGACCTACTATTCAAGGCACAGTCTACAAATCTAAAAGGGTGGCGAAAGCCAAACACACTCTGGCTAGGCTTATAAATGACCTAGGGCAGATAGCCTAGTATCAAACCTATGAACTTAGACCCTTTGCACATCAGAGCCCATATCAGCACTACTAGATCTAAAGACCTACATTTTGCTTTCAATGTAAAAAAGAGACCAAATATGCATCTCGAATTCCCACTCTGGAACAGGGTCCCCCATCCATGGGGAACAAGCTCCTCCCCAACACTAAGTGAGACCACTGGATAGAAAATTCATAGTCTGGCACCCACATCTCTGATAAGAGGCAGACAGATAAAACAGCCTTATATAGTCAGACAACTTGAGACATTGTGGGTTGAAAGGCTAGGCTTAAAGGCCCTAGTAGTAGCCTGCTAGGCATGTAGTAACCTAGGAGCCTATGATTCCCCAGGTGTACCTCCCAACCTTTTATTGCAAGAGGTTTGGACAAAGCCTATAGGGGCAGCAAAGGCCAAAAATAGGGACATTTTATATTGCTCTCAAGCTTAGAAAGTTGCCCTTAATCAGGTTTGTAATAGCATACATTTTGTGAAGGATATGAAGTCTGAAACATGTGCAAGCCATTGGTTAGTGACTTCCCATTCTCAGTGATTTGCCAGAATGTTTTTTTTTGGTGGGGGCAGACCAAAAACATGAGGCAAAAATCTGGACAGTTGAGATGACCCTAGAAGCTTAAGTCAGGGTTCTGCCCCTGTGCAGAAAACAGCTTTTTACCAAAATACTGTTAGTATTTTTCTGTAACCTCAAGACAAAGAAAGACCAAGTAGTATTTAGAAAAACAGCTTTATTATAAAAAAATTAAGACTATGCTCTTCAAATCCACATGAGGTAGTTTTGCCCTCTACAGGAAGGTTTGCAGACAGCTGGCTAGAACAGTTAGTGCACATAGGAGAGAGAGCTTTGTCTGAATTGCACTATTACAGAAGTCTCCAGAACAGCAGGTGTAGCTGGTGGTATAATTCACACCCAGGAATATGTCAGAGGACACAGTGTTGCACAGAGTGTTGGAGATGCATCCTTTCTGCATGATTAACTCATGGCCAGCTGAAAGAAAAAGATCAGATGTTAAGTCAGGATTTGTTTTAAAACACTTCTGCATTTTACAGGTGAACACAGATACACATTTTACTAAACCAAGGACCAGTGGTGGGACCTCACCTATACCATACCTCCTCCACAAGCTAACCCCCACTTGGACCCAGTCAAAAGCCTTGAGGCCCACCACCACTCCCTAGCAGTTTATTGCAGAACAATGACCAATAGCCACTTTGAGGGGGTGACCTGTAGACATTAGTTCTGTAGGCTTTGTGCCATACTGATACAGATGCAGTATCATTTCCTTAGTCTAGTTTGCCTGCCTGTCCCATACCTTGGTTGTGAGAAGGGTCACATTAGCAGTTATTCAGGGCAGCAGTACTGAGGTGACCACATACAGTCTACTTCAAGTCTTGTTTGGATAGACTCCCCCCACCCTCAGCCTGATGTTTGGCTCAGCACTCTTCATTCCACTCCCCCTTGAAAGGAGTGGAGTTAGTTCAAGGTAATGTTCCAGCTTTTGTCTACTAGCCCAATACTTCTAACTCCAACCCACCAGCATACACCTATGTTATCAATCTGTTAAACTCTACCAAAAGAGTTATTCCTGCCAAATGTAATGCCCATGTACAAGAGTTAAGGGATACACAATTTGTTTTTCCTGGTAGGAAAGCAGCTACCAATATCTGCCCAACAATCAAGTTGGGATCCAGCATGGAGAGGTAGTTTGCTCTACCTGCAAAGTAGAAAAATTAATTTTTGCCCAATTTAAAGTGATTTCTCATATGCCATGTGATGACCAAGTGACCACCCAAGTGTACAAAGACATACTTCTAGAAAAGTCAGCCTGTTCTTCCTAGCAGAAGGCGAGAGAGTTATAGCCAGGTTTATGTCTAGTCATTATATAGTGTTGCAATTTTGTAAACATTTAGTCTAACCATGTAAAATGTCCTTGCTAGTTACCCAGCAATTCCTTACATTTGCCACTTTAGTAGTCTGCATGAAGAGGGGCATTGTAGCCTAGAAGGTGTACAATATCACCTGTTCCCAGACCTAGATTCCCTGTATTTTTGTAATTGTCTGGTTCCAGGCTAGTCCCTAGACTGGGTGTGGAGGACAAGTCAGCAGACATGCTGAAGTTCTTTGTTCATCCTAGTATGGATCAGCTGTCAGCTGCTAACTTGTACCAGTCCCAACATTTTTGCATCAACTTAGTGTCAATATACTGGTGTGAAGAAGTGCATGATCTACACTTCCTCCCCCAGCCTCACCAGACCATCTTCATGACAGTCATCTAGTGGTCATAGAGCCCATTTATAGTAGGGGTGGATGAGAAATGTAGCAGTTATTTACTTAACTCAGATTACCCACGAGGTTGCAATACATCTTACAGTAAACTTGTCAAATACATTTATTTTCCTGAAACCAGCCCAGGAAGAAGTCTTTTCAGAGGCACAGCATATTTCAGCTTCCATGAAAACAAAGCCATCAGGGCATCCAGGCTCATTGCACATGTTGCAGACAAGTATTCAGCTTTTTCTAGGCTGGTTACAAACACTCTGCATAGGTATAGAGATGTACAAGAGTAGATCCTCTGCCAAGGAATTCAGAAGGGAGAACCTGTCATTTTTGCAGCATTAGTGGTGCAACAGGTTATCACACTCACCTTTTGATGCAGAAGTCTGTGGGTTGTATTCCCACACCAGGTAGATAAATTGGCAATGCTACAGTGTAACAGAAGGGGTGGACCTAAAAAAATCCCACAGTAACCAAGTTTAGGGTAAACACTTAAGTCTTTCCTGAAAATATTACTAGCCTAGTGGGACTAACTCAAAGATCAAATACATTTACATTTTTGCTCATGCTCCCAAGCCACAGTTAACCCATGCAGGCTTCTCACAGAGCCCAGAGGGCAATACTTACATGCTTGTCCATGGATTGTTGCACAGGTCTCATTGGCATTACAGGTCACAGTGCTGGTGATGCAAGGAATGTTGAAAACTGTAAAGGGGCATTTCAAACACTTCAATCCTATACCTGTGTGGGTGGGAGAGAAAAAAAATGCTATTTTACTCTTCCAGCATTAGAGTGGTTCCTCATTCTGTCCCAACAAACAGCTACTCCCAGCACAGTGACAGTAATTTGCATTAAACATTTACATCACCAAGCTGCATTAACATCTCAAGGTGGCTTAAGTAGCAATTATCCATGCATCATGGTGGATGGAAGTGTCCATTTTTGCAATTTAAGATAGTGGCCATGCAAGAAACATGCAGGGGATACTGTATTCCAAAACACATTATCTCTAGTAAATGTCTAATACAAGAAGGGGGGGTGCTTTACTACTTATACACACCTATGAAACTTCATTCCAGTACAGTCCTCCCCCTCCACTCGACAGAGGCATGTCTCTACATCCACTAGATGAACAGGCCATGTTTAAGCGTACAACACAGCTAACTGTGCAAAGCTTTTCATCTGCAGCTATGGTCAGGATTATCATACTGCACTAGATACCTTTTCCCTAGTCTGAGGCAATCTCACCTCAGTTTAAAACAAAGGATTTTGAACAAAAAGAACAAGTCTTACTCTACAAGGCCACACAGTTTCCCCTACACCTAGGGCCTACAATCACTAAAAGTCATTAAACAGGTGTTGCTGGGAGGGAGCAAGCCTATCAACAAGAAAGAGGCTCTCATTCAGATCCTCAGAAATAATTCACTCATATGCAAGTATAAGACGGGACAGAACAACCATTTTACAATATAGGCTCCCCAACCATAATGGTGTTGAGGGCAGAAGGTCACTTACCACCACACAGTTAGGGAATGAGGATGAGAGGTCAACAGGTTAGGTCCACAAATAAAACACCACACTATACAAGAAACAACTTGTCAACAAGGCCACACAGCTTTACAAAGGCTTAGAATTCAGCTTTTATAACCACTATCCATAACCCATCAGCTCCCCCCCAATTTTCCCCAAGCCCTTAAAGTTTGTAGGCAAGTTTACCTTGCTCAGTACATGAGAAGTTCTAGCACCACCCCACCCCTCCAATATTTAATTTTGTCCCATCTCAAAATTTATTAGAAGATTACTCAGGATTGCAGCTAGTCAACAATACCAGTTACATACTCCAGAAAATTCACATTATTGCAGTTAATTAGAATGGTGCCCAATTTCAAGCCTTTACCCCCCCCCCAACTGTCCCCAAATACTAGGGCAACACTTTACAAGTTAGGAGCTCACCTCCCACAGCAATACATGAGGGAGCACCTCATTACACACACTAAGGTAATAGGTTTTATTACAATATGCAGTACAAGCTGAAGATTGGAAAGCTAATCAAAATATTCAGCATAACTTAAGAAGTTAATAGACCTAGTTAAGTCTTAAAAATAATAAAAACAAATACATTTTCAGCCTTACCTAATGGAACAGAAAGCACAAAAATAAAGAATAAACAGGAAGAATTCATTGTGCTGGATTAGTATACAAACACCACAACCTGTAATACACTCTTATAATTTAAAATGCATTTAAAGAAAAGTCAGCTGGGGGGTTACTTATATCAGACAGGACTGCACTCTTCTATTACCACTTGTTTTCACACTTTGTGTAATTGATGGCTTTTCAGCTGAACCCCTCCCCCCTCAAAGCCTGACACTAATTGTATAGATGTGATTTCCATCTCACTGCAAACAGGTGAACAAGCAGTGACTGCCCTTTGCTAAATGCCATGCAGGTAACAGCCCCAACCCTTTCAGAGCCTTCTAGCCTCCATTAGTTTAAATATCTGTAGTTGCAGTCTAATCTTATGCACTAACCTGCCCACATAAATAGATATTTCACTAGTACAGCAACACCCCTTTAACAAATATCTCATAATCAAGGATATAAGACCAAAAGGACTACAAAGTAATTACTCGTACATCTTTTGTCCATATACCTCATAACCGCCCTTAACTTTCAGCTACAGCCCTAATTTTGCCCTTAAAAGTTTACCTTATCTCACATACCAGTTGGTGATTGATTGACTGATTTGTTTTTAGGGAGGGGGGCAAACACTGAAAAATACAGTGCCAGATATTACAGTTACAGATTTCTTATTCTTCAGAAAATGCAAAGTGAAGCAGATCTCAGAGCCTTCATATGAATAAGGCTATTGACTTAAAATCATCACACGGAGTGAATTCCACATAAGACAAGGTCAACATTTCACTGTAAGGACCACTGATAAAGCTGGCCATGGAATACAGTGTCCTGTTTCTGCAACCACAAAGAGGCAGGTTAATCAAGATAGAAGACAGCCTGTGGCACAGATCTGCCATTTCAATAACTAAATATTTGCACACTGCAAAAGGAAGAAGTGATATGTGCTGAACACACCATCTTGTTAGACAGCAAGCAGAAGTAGTCGAACTGAAAACAGGGACAAGGAATGAAAGGCATGTGGGTGATAGAGATTAGGTAGGTGGTTAGGGACAGATGTGAGGAAACAGTATTTCATGGAAAAAAGTGGTATGGTATGTTATGGAATACCTTGCTTAAAAAAAGTGACAGAATGTAGAGAAAGGATGGAGCAGGTGCAGGGTTTTAGGAGATAAGATTCATTTCTCAGGTGGGCTCATTAAAATCATTGCATGCATACAACTTTATTACCAATGTCAGTAGCTTAACAATAGCTAAGACTTTTGAGTCTAAGAAGATCAAAAAAGCCATGGGTTCTATCCCCACGAAAGGTGCATGGATTTATGTTTCATTGCTGGCAAAGTAGTGCAGTTTACTGGAAGATTAATAAGACAGAGATCCACCTTTATAATTATTATAAATGTACTCATAACAAAACAACAGACAGTAAAAAACACAATATTAACTCAACAACAGATGTGGAATTATGTCTGGGTGTTGGCCACTGCCTCACTAGACATCAGAGTTTTATGAACGCTGTCCATATTCTAATAGCCAGTCATTGGCTGTTTTATTTTCCTTGCAGTGTATCACATAAGTGCCCTAGGTGGGACTACATGTCCTCGAGTCTTGCAGGCAAAACGATTCACAGTTTCCCCCTCACTGGGTGTAAATTCTGCAATTGCCTGGACACTGAGAGATGTAGGTCAGGACTTTCTAGCCTGGATTGTATGTGCCACTCTTCCTGTGTGGCACTTGTATTCCCATTTAAATGATGATCTTGTAACAGATGTAGTGGCATGACATGCTGGGAGGATGCCAGTGAAGATGTACCATAAAAGTTAATGACAACACCAGATATGAACCGTAATGATAAGCTGATCATTGCCATGCTGATCTGCTCGCCAGTTTTTTCCCCTCCCACTGTTCTTGGCTGTTCAGCATATGCCGGAAATGAAAGTGAATCATAATTATATTTCCATAAGCTGTGAATTTCATGTACACACACTTAGATTCTACATTCTAAGGCTATAGCTATAACTATATGCAGTAGCACCCCCCCCCCCATGCAGTCTTCAGGGATATCACAGAAAATTATGCAAGTATTTGTGTATTTGTCACCAAATGTTGTCAACACAGAACCAATGTTGTCACCAATACCACTGAAACTGGTTCGTCATCAATACCACTGAAACTGTCATGTAAGTTAACAATTGTACCACTGATGCCATCAAAGCAGTACACAACGCTCTCACCCACCATGGCAACATCAGTTTTATTTGGTTACCTTTTCAATAATGGAACAGTTGAGAATTATGATCTCACCTACCACATCAACGGGAAGATAGAGACTGCACTGTATTTCTAAATAAAACATCTTGTTACCCAGAATGCTTCACTATAATATGGCAAGGCTCTTGGGATGGCTCACCACAGGTCACACTGCATCTGTCCAACTACAGTCGCAGCATGCATGACCAGTCAGTAACTGATAGCCTCAGAGTGACCAGTCAGCATAACTTCCCGTACTGATATGATGTAACTGCAATGAACAACAATGTCGACAGAATATGAAGCACAGAGAGAGAGACTGACACTTATTGTGTATGGCTGGCTTCTTCTCTGTGACCATCCCCCTCGCTGGCACTGCTGATGTGCATTTCAGCACACAGAATCATCATACTTGTGCATATATGTTTAGTACTGAATGGGAAGCGATTTTCAAACCCAGCTTGTCTCATTCAATGATTTTTAACTGGTCATATACCTCAAACACCTGATCATTTTAATGCCGTTGTTGATAATACAAAACAATCATTGTCTCTTCACCTCATGATGGTGCTGTCTTTTCCGTGTAAACTTTACGGCATGTACCTTCCAAAACCATACCGCTTCCTTACTAGGCATGATAAGAAAATAGTGGTTAGATCACACATAGTACTTTTTCTGTAGAAACCTGCTAGTGAAGAGTGTAAACTGCACTGTTAGGAGCACAGAATACACACACACTGATTTCACTACTCCTATGTAGGTTGTTGTGCATTGAAATGCACTACTGCAGAGCCCCCTATTTGTGGAGATAAGTAATTAGGGAATTCAGGGACATTCAGCTTATGCAAACATCTTATAATATGAATGGGACGACTCAATATAAAGTACCTGGCAGCCATGCGGGGCCAATATCTTTGCATTTATACAAAAGGAATTTTACTCAGCTCTGTTTTCTCAGATTGCTTCACCCCTGCCTAACTGGAGTACGTTTTATCTTAGTACACGTGTCGCTCTCCTTGTCATTCTACATTCTTATATGAGTATTGTGTTTGAGAACAATTTAATTATGATTTTCACTGCTAGCCTAATGCTCTACCAAGCTCTAGGACATTAGTACTTACACAAAAAATGTCCTGTTAATTAGATATCAGGATCTGTATTACTCAAGCTGTTCCATTAATGAAATATTTGAACTGGTACGTAATGTCCAGTACTAGATTCAGACCAAATAGGCTGATTGCCTTCTGGTGTATGCCACAGTGTATCATATCGTATACACAGATATGCCTTATGTTTCTTATCTTTTATTGCTTGGCCAATGCAAAGTATAAGACAAGGCCAGCTGTAGGAATATTTTAGTGGTGCAGAGAAATGCAACAGGTACCTTTGGTGCAGAAGGCTGTGGGTTCTATTCCCACACCAGTTAGATGAATTGCTGACACTGCAATGCAGCATAAGGGGGATGCTGCACTCCTGAATATGCCATCATTTGGAACCGAGGCCCCATCTGTCATATCAGGTGAATGTAAAAGATCCCATGGCACCTATAGAAAACAGTAAGGGAAGTTCCCCAATGCCCTGGCCAAATTTCCACTAGTAGTATTAATACAACCTAAGATCTCTCATGAAAAGAGGCTACTGGTCTACTGGGACAAACATGATCAACAAAGGATAAAAAAAATAAATAAAATGTAGTCTTCTTGCAAGGCCTGAGAGGCGTGGCCTCATTTTAGTGGGCATGCAGGCCCTGAAGGGTCTTGATTTTATTTTAGTGAGCAAGGATCATGCTGCCCACATACCAAACGCCCTGACGGGGAAAAGGCTCTCATTTTATTGGGCATTGATGATACAGCTCCCCACCAGCAAGCCCCACGGAGATGTTTGCATTTCATTGCACAAGGGTGATGCCACCCACAAAGATTGTGACCATCTGTGGCTGGAGTTCTGCAGTAGGTTAGAGGTCATGGTAGAACTCTTCTACAGTACTGTTGCATGTAAAATGCACAAGGTATTTTGAAGGCACAAACTCAAGGCCTCCTAGGAGGTCTTTGTTGAGTTTGTAACCAATAACTAATTTCATAAATTTCATTACCATACTGTAAATCAAGATTGTTCTTAAACCTCAGTAGGTTAGAGGATTTTCTAACACATGTAATACATTTCAGAATGTGGTACTGCTGTAATACACAATCCCTGAGATTAAAAAAGAATCCCTAATACTCATGCAAACTGAATACTGCAGGAAGGCCAGTTTACGCTAGCTTGTAAATTGTGATTTAGAGAATGCTTTAGCTGCAATGAGGAAGACTTCATTATCATCTGATTTGCATATCTCTGAATCACCCATAATTACCAACAGTGCTAAACAGCACTTTTCACCAGTAATTACCACTGGCAGCTAATACATCATGTTGGCATAGACACCCCCATTCCCTGTCCTGCACACATGCAAACAGTCATGTACACACACACACACACACACACATACACACACATACACAGACACACACACACCCACACACCCCCACACACACACACGCAAGCAGACACATTCACAGACACCCCCATTACCCTACACACAAATATTCACTCAACATAACACACACTCACCTCATTAAAACTGCACTCATAGATGCAATCTCCCCTTTTTCAAGCATACACACAAACACACACACAGTCATTTGCCACCATTCACACCCCTACACAGACACATACACACACACACACACACACACACACACACACACACACACACACACACACACACACACACACCATCATTTGCCACCATTTGTACCTGTCCACGGACACACACACACACACACACACACACACACACACACACACACACACACACACACACACACACATCGTCATTTGCCACCATTTGTACCCCTGCACACACACACACACACACACACACACACACACACACACACACACCGTCATTTGCCACCATTTGTACCCCTGCACGGACACACACACACACACACACACACACACACACACAGTCATTTGCCACCATTTGTACCCCTGCATAGACAGATAGACATAAACACATACAGTCATTTGCCACCATGTGTATCTTTGCACAAACACACATTCACACCCACTACCACCACTATGGTACCACTGAACTTCACCCCATGTACCTCTAACGTGGTCTGTCCCATTAATTTGAATGGGTGATCTCGGTCTTTTGGCCACATTAATTAAGACAAACTAACCATGCTATTTTCGTACAGATGAGTGATTATCTAAATCACTTTCTGAGTAACTCCCTTCCCAAAAGCATTTCATTGGGAAGCAACAAGCTGGAAGCTGAGGAATATTAAAAAGTATAGTGGAGAGCTACTGACAAATGGATTGCTGTAGATGGTTGTCGCAACCAGATATAATAGTCTTGACAACTGCAGGCAGGCTGGGAATGAATGTAGCCTGCTGTTTGCTCAGTTTTAAACCTGTAATAGTTTCTAGCTGCTGATTGTGTGGAAAAAAATTGAAACTGCCCTTGTTTTGCACTGTGCCTGCCTTTGCCTCATGTTTTCAACTGTGCCTCATAACATTTTTGGTTTCCTGGGAAATCACTGAGAACTGCATCCACTAAATAGGGGTGTGGAGTGTTGGCTGTGGATGAAAGCAACTTAGCCTCTTGTCATTTCAACAGTTTAAAATCTGGTAAGAGGACTAGTATGCCTTGGTATGAAATACTTTGGAATATTTATTCTGTGGTGACTTTGTGAAAGGAAATTGAAGCTGCCCTGATATCACAGAATGTCCTTGGCTTTTCCTTATATTTTTGGTCTGTGCCTCATTAAATATGTGGTTTTATGGAGAACCGTTTAGGATTAGAGTCACTAAATGTGGTGAGGCTAGCTGTGGATGAAAACAACTTACCATATTGCCATTTTCTTACTTTAAAATCTGGCTTTACATGACTAGTATGAATTTGTATGAAATTCATTGCAATATTTTCCATTTGCTGAATCTTTGTGTGAAGCAAAGTTGTAATGTCTCTGACAGAACAGAATATCCCTGAATTTGCTTTACATGTGTGGGCTGTGCCTCATAAAATGTCTGGTTTTATAGCAAATCATTGAGGGGTACAGTCAGTAAGTGGGGAGAGGATGGCTGGGGGTGAAACCTTTTTATCTTGTCTGCTTATTTTAAAATCTGTCTTGACTATTGTGCATTTGTATGAAATATGTAATTTGACAGTGCAGAGAACCAAACCTCTGAGGATGCAGGAGTTGAGTCCTTCCACCTTCATTTGCCAAATGTTTGACCCTGAACAAGTCACTTAAACAGATAGTGCTTCCAAGACACTCTGGAAAAGGGGAAATTTGTCCATTGGTTTTGCCCTGTCAACAGATAAGCAAAATGAATAATATAAATGTTTATTTTACGCCTAGTCTCTGGGTCAAGCAATGTTAAAACTGTCCCTAATTTCGCAGACTGTCCCTTACATTGCCTCATATTTTTGGTCTGCCTCATAAAATCTTTGGTTTCCATATGATCCATGCACTCAGATATTGAGAGGTATTATATTTTATCACAATCAGATAAGGTGTACAGAAAAGCGGCTATAACTAGTGGGTGGAGGGTGGGGGCTGTCTGTGGATGAAAGTCACTTGTTCTCTTGTTTGCTCAGTTTAAACAGTCTGTCCTTGCAGAAGTACTGGTCAGTTGTTTATAATAAGTTTTATTTTTACCACTATCAGACATCTGAGGTGTACGTAGTCAACAGTGCTGCTATAATTATTGGGTATAGGGCTGTATGTGGATGCAAACGGCTGACTGGCTGTCATGGTCAGGTTAAATGGTCATTTGTCTGGCTTTGCATTTGGGTAAAGCAAGTTGCAATACTTTACATTGGCCTTTTGCATCACAGTTGGACATTTGCAGAGTATACAGTCAATTGGCTGTAAATGATGGGTACAGACTTCATTGGAGTATAATAACAGCAGTTGAAATGGCCTTAAAATCATAAAGATGAATTCAAAAGAGCATGAACAGATATGCATGGTCCAAAATAAAAAAAAAAGGTGTGTGAAGAGTCCTTGGTTTGAAAACTGCCTCAGGTGCAAAGTGCACTTACATTTTAAAAATGTAGACAAGAAGAACTGACCATTGATGAAAAGCAGAAAGGAAAACATGTATTCATGTGTGTGTGTGTGTGTGTGTGTGTGTGTGTGTGTGTGTGTGTGTGTGTGTGTGTGTGTGTGTAAAATAATATCAGTGATCTTGTGACTGCCCTGACTTGTCAAGTCAGTGACAGTATGTCTGACTGTGTCTCTGTGTCTGTGATTCTGTCTGTGTGTCTGATTTTTATCTTTGGAGGGAAACAATATTTAAAAGCACATATATAATTCTTTTAAGTAGCAGTAAAAAAACAGCAAGTATTAACTTCAAAGAAAACAAATATACTGATCTTTGCTACCCCTAAAAAAACATGTGAACTGCCTTCCACAATTCCTCAAAAATAAAAAAGACAACTGCATTCCTAATGTCATCTTCTGTGAACTATTCTGGTGGCATACCTCTCAACTGTCCAGATTTTGCCATAATGTCCAGATTTTTTGCCCCATATTTTTAACTGTTCCTTGTGAAAGTTGTGGCTTTCTGTTTTTTTGTGGCAAATCAGTGAGGGCTGAATTCATTAAATAATGACAGGCATTTAAATTTCAGACATTATATCCTTCAGAAAATGCACGGTAAAATAGTACATTTTATTCTAGCAACTTTCTAAGCTTATAAGAGCAATATTTGAAATGTGTCCCTATTTTGGGGCCTTTCTCCACCATTATGTTTGGTTTTGTCCAGATTTTTTGTACTAAGAGGTTGAGAGGTATGTCTGGTGGTCACTCTGCGAACATATCTAGGATTTACTGTTCACCTTTCTCTCATGCTCTCTTTTCACACAGAGATACCATTTCTACAAATGTACTTACTACTGTATCTCCCACTTAGTATCGTTTACTGCTTAGAGTGTCATAGACAAAAACATATCAATTCTAAAATCTAAAATATGGATTGCTTCTACTGTACCTACACTCATCACAAAATGCACATATATTACAAAACTACGGAAAATATTGTATTCAGATTTGTTTTACTTGCAGATGCAATTATGCATTGCTTTGTCCTTCTATACCAAGTTAAATGGCTGCCCATTACAAGCAGGGCTGTTTTCTTTAGGCCACATTGATTTAAACAATACTGAGCACTGGCTACTGTCCTCTTCTGAGACTACTATTTCCAGTTAGGGAAGTAAATAGCTCACAATGGTGCAATCAGATTGACTTTCTTACTCTGGTCATACTGAAATTCTAAACTGCTGTTGGAGAAAAGAGTATTCCCTAGAACAGAACCTGTGCCATGGAGCAAACTACCAAATGATGTTAAAGATAATGAGACCCTGCAAGCCTACAAAAGGTGATTGATGGATCAATTGCACAATGAAGCCGAGTGCAAGTGCTTTCTGGACATTGGTTACACACCTTTCAATTGTGTATTAATCATTTACTAAGTTGCTTTGGCTATTTCTTCTGTTAGATTGTTGTTAATTGCACATTATTATGTATAGCACTAATAATTATCATATGTAGCCTCTCTCTTTCTTGTATATCTACCGATCTACAGCGTGATATACAGGATGCACAATGCTCCTTGCTGATTTTCTATTGCGTTATTAAGCATCACCTGAATCGTCTTTATCTCAGTTGTATTTCTGTGAATGTCCTTATACATTGTTAAGTGTTTCTTGAATTTTATCTTTTGTATTCATTTACTAGGATCATAACTGAAAAGGTTCAGTATACCACCTAATGTACCCAGTCAACAAATTGAAAATAAAATAATAAATAAAATAATAACTAATTATTTTTCAAAAGTAAGGTATAAAATGCATCAAAGGACATCTAGGCTCTCAAACCTTCTACTGGGACTAACAGCCCCCTCCCCGAACCCAGGCTGGATGAGGGGATTTTATAAGGGGATTTTGACATAGGCTTAGTACGGAGGCTGCACTCTCCACCCCACCCCTTCAACGTCAACACATACCCTGGCTCTTATTTAGTGTAAAAACAGCCCTACTCGGAGATGTGCGCTAAAGGTTGTTATAGTTTGTGTGAGACCTGGAGACAATATGGTCATTATTTGTTTAAAATACCTCACAATCAAATCCCAGAGGTGTGCATGGTTTCCATAGCTTTTCTAGGTGAAGAATACTGTCTAGGAACAGTAAGATGGAATAATTTTCTGTGTAGTTGTTTTCACTTTATGTGCAATCAAACATCAAACATGTATACAAGCTGCTCCCTTTTGAGTATAGGATTAAAGAGGCATGCTGCATATCTGCGTCTGATAACATGGAGTTGAAATTTTCTGCTTCACTCTGACATCAAAGAGTTACATAAAAGATGGCTGTGTTTTAGGTGTAGTAGTGAGAAGGCATGCTGTATATCAGTATACAACGTAAAATATATGTTTGTGGTCATTCATTATTTCACTTAAATTCCTATATAACACAGAGCGATGCACAGAAGGTGACTATTTTTCTGTGGAAGGCGGGGAGGTAGGCACGATTCTCCGATATGATTTATGTATCCTCATAAGCATTTGTCTTCTTATTTTACTAGAAACTATGATTCTGTCAGCTTTCACCATTAAACCTTGGACATAGCTTATTTCTTCCTTGAAAGAAAAATTAGACTGAATTTCTTTCCTTTGCCATGAAAGGTTGGTTAACTTCTCAGAAATAGATGGGTTTCAAAGTATCTAGAACCATTGTACTTCTGGGGACTTAGCAACTCCCAGACCCCCAGTTTAATCCAGTTATTTTCTCCACAATTACTACATTGCAGTTGTGGCACTTAGACTGTGTTGAAAAGATAAAGGAAAATGCTGAAGAGTAAGACGAACCATGAGAAAAACAGCAAGAAAATAATACAAAACATGTGGGGAGGCCAGAATGGGGGGGGGGGTCAAGCAATAATTATCATCTAGGGATTAACAAGTTATATATTGTTATGGATTCCTTTTATGTCTCTAACATTTCTATGAACACAAATGTGGAGAAAAGGACAAATTACTTTTACCACACTCCTGATGATCTCAGAGAAAACACAGACTGCACCTCAATTTAGCGGTGTAACGTGTAAGTAAATAGAACATAACAAAACAGTGTAAGAAACTTCTCTGTGTGGAAGATTTTCAGTCCATATATTTCTAGTTAATCACTGTATATTAATCAGATCAGACAATAGTAATAGAAGTAGCGAACGTAAACTCGTCAAGTCAAAAAGTAATAATAGAAAATATATATAATTCTACAGCATTACTAAGTATTCAAAAGTAATCCAAGCAAGGCAGGCAGTCTGTTTCCAGTCGAAAATCCTTTATTAAGTACACAGACAAGCGATCCAAGTAAAACAAAAATAGAGTATAATTACCTCAAAAGCTTTCTAAATATATATATATGCTTTTTATCAGGCATGGGAGTGGTTTACTGTGCTGTAAAACAAAGTGTTATTGGTACACATGTTAAATTCACATCCCTTCCCCCATCAGTGTGACATTCGAGCTGGTCCTGCCCTACCTAGTAGCTGTCATAATAATATATAGCCCTAATGTACTTTAATGGTACATCTTATTTAACCAAATTATTAAGTCTGTGATTTTATACAAGACAATATACTACATGGCTGGAAATATATCAACCTTAGTTCATTTTGCGATCAAAAATTATATATAAATATATACATATACATTTTGCATGTAAAAATCAGTTTCTATTTTCATAACCTATTGTTAACAAAGATCGCTTTCATCCTTCTAAACTTCTTCAGGTCTGTGTACAAGAACCCTAAAAACCTATATAATTGTATAATTAGTTAGTATTGTTATTACCATCATTTTGAATAAAGTGGAAAAAAGAGAACCAGAAAAAAGTAAAAAAATATATGTATGATGATGGAAACAAAATATACACTTAAATTTCAAATGATTTAAAATAGTATTTAAAACCAATTTGTAGAAAAAAATAAAATAAAATACACTTAGTCATGTAAACAATGTGGCAATTTTCTAAGTTCCAGTGCACTTTTAATTGAACAGTAGTAGTTTAGTCCAGGCTTTCTAAAAGAGTGGATTTCTGACAGATGACATGAAATCCTTCGCTTACTTAATAAAGGATTTTCGACTGGAAACAGACTGCCTGCCTTGCTTGGATTACTTGTGAATACTTAGTAATGCTGTAGAATTATATATTTTCTATTATTACTTTTTGACTTGACGAGTTTACGTTTGCTACTTCTATTACTATTGTCTGATCTGATTAATATACAGTGATTAACTAGAAATATATGGACTGAAAATCTTCCACACAGAGAAGTTTCTTACACTGTTTTGTTTTTAGACCGACTACACTTTAGTGGGTTGTTTTGAGACTTCAGGGATACCACGGAGATTACTTGTTTTTTAAATAGAACATAACAATTCACCTACAGAACAAAGTGTATTTCAAACTAAATTTGTAGCCATCAATGAAACATAATGCAACAGAATGCTGCACAACTGAGTTTCAACAGGAGTCAGATTCAGAGAAATTAATGACTCCATCCTCCACACCCTATGGTCAGGCAATGGCATGATAGCCCCCTCCAAGACCACACTGCAGGCCCCCACTCCCAAAAAAGCCAAACCCTTCCCTGATTTGGAGGCCAAGGAAATAATTGCACTTCTGAGGGTATACCATGAGGAGATAAGTCAGAATGTTATCACTAACTAGACTGCAAAGACAAATAAAGGGTAAGTCCACACAGGCTGAAACGAGAGAAGCTAGACAAAGAACAAAAAGCCTTCTGGAATGTTTATGAGATAATTCATTAGTTAGTTAATCTTTCCAAATGCTGATTTGTTTAATGCACCAATTCCTGAAACTGTACCTAGAATACACTATCATATTCTTCTGGAGTCTTGTAACTAAAGCCAGAAAAATTGTTACAAAAATTGGAAAAATGGTGTTACGCCTTCATTCTTGGAATATATAGATTGTCAATGTTCTATGTCAATATGAATTGGCCACTATTAGGATGAAAACAAATAAGATATGCTGGTTAAAACCTAATATTTTATTAGAGAAATAGTATTTTAAGATTGTTTCATTTACTTACATACATTGCTCTTTAATAAAGAAAAATTGTCAGAAGTAGATTTGGATTTGATGTAGACACTATTGTAAGTAGTGGATTGTGTTAGCTGTGGAAGGAGTTTGTATGTGTGATAGTCAGTATCAGTTGTGTGAAAGAGTGTAGGGGTAATAGGCCAGTGGTGATTGTGAGGTAATGCTGGTGGGGTGGATGTTTGGTGTGGTGGTGGAAATGTGTGTATGTGGGTGGACTCATATGAGAATAGAATGTATGGTAGGAGTAGGGAAGAATTTAAAGTGAGGAAGAGAAGTATGTGTTTGGTGCGGACCATAGTGCAGAGTGTAGTAGTGTGCTAAGTAGTACCATGAGTTGCAAAAGAGTTAGGAGTTAAGTAAAGATAGTGGGATTAGCTACTATGTGGGAGGGATGTGGAGTGTATTGTGATTGGTTGTGGGGGTGTGAGTTTGGCTATGGTGAAAGATAAATGTACATGTAGTGGGGGTGGGTGGGAATTGGGGGTAGGGTAGGGGAGCGGAGTGAGCCTGAGCGGAGCAAGGGCGGACAGAGCAGGTTGAAACCACCACAGGGGAGATTGGCTTTTTTATAATAAAATGGAGTGGGTTGAAGCCACCACTTGGGAGATAGGCATTTTTTATAACAAAATGGAACAGGTTGAAACTACCATGTGGGAGGGTGGCATTTTTTATAACAAAATGAAGCAGGTTGAAACCACCAAGTGGGAGATTGGCTTTTTTTATAACAAAAACAATCAGCCAAAAAGCAGGTAGGTACCTGTGGTGAAAATAGGTTTGTCCTGTATTGTTCAAATTACTTAAAGCAGGAAGGTATAATTTTTTAGGTTAAACTTCCACCTTACATAATTGCTTAAGTTTGACATCTGCTATTAAACTTTGTTTATAGTCCTTGGGATGCTACTTGCCAGGACCGCTTGTAAGCCAAACTTAAGCCCTGTTCTTGGGTGCAAACTAAGAGTGGATTAGGGACAGGTATAACCGAAGTTCAGGAGGGAGTGTTAGAGGAGTCTGAGATTCAGACTTCAAATACAAAACCTGTTATTCTAGCAATTTTCCAGGTCTATTGGAGTAATATTTAAAATATGTCCCTATTTTTGGGTCATTGTCCCCAAGGGTCAATATTATATCAGTGAAATGTAAGTACATCGAATGCCTCTTTATCAACCCATTTTCAGTAAAAGCAAAACTCTGTAAATGATCATTACATTGAAATGTTCCCACTGTAATTAACCAGTGGGCCGATGTAACAATCACATAAAAACGGACAAAATTTACAACCCCCCATGGGGGGGTGCAGCCCCCACACACCCCCTAACTAAATATACTAACTCTGAGATTGCACTACAGTGGGGAAAAAGGGTAAATTCCTGGAGACAGCCCACTGATTACATACTGTGGGCAAATGTTCACTGTAATGATCATTTGCTGTGTTTTGCTTTCTCTGAAAACAGTTTGATGAAGAGGTATTCAATGTATTTACATTTCACTGATATAATATAGACCAGTCCCCCAATTTGTTTAGGCTTTGTCCAGATTTCTTGTATCAAGAGGTTGAGAGATATAGACCTCCCAATTCTTCTAGTTAACTCCTGTGATTTTTTTTCCGTCTCTTGAGCATTTTGCTTTGGACCATTGGAAATGGTTTCAATTTAAACGGATAAAGGGTCTCAAAACATCTGTATGCTGCCCCCTGAAGAAGAACCAGCTCAGCTCTGTTCATTTCAGCACTCAGCTCAGACCTTGACTAACATAATACAGCCATATCCAGCCAAAGGATTTGATAATGATGCTTCACCTCAAAAAGATCCATCATCCCACAAGAGCGAAGACCACAGGAGAACACAAAAGCCTCAATAGGACATGCTGGAGGGATGGATTCAGGGATAGATAGATCACCCAATCCTGTGGAACTGCATGCATCTACATGTCCGGCAGGCAGAGACCGCTGAAACCTGCTGGCCTTTTGACCAATGGATGGGATGGAATATACCCCAGATATACACCAGGAATTCACTCGACAGAGTGTCACAGCAAAATAATGGTAGTTCCCCATACTAAAGGTGGGTGGGCACAAAAAAGGTGGCGGGGCTACAATTATAATGGCCCTCAGGCAGCCTAGCCTGCCTAGAATAGACCTATGAACCTAATTGCAAAGTCCCTCTATGAGCTTTATTATCAGAAGAATGACAAGCACAGTCCCCTTCTATTTGTTGGCTCACCTTTTGTTGGACAAACTTTTGTATTTCCTCCTTAGCCTGTTCTGCATCAAAAATGACTTTGGTCCTCCAGGAAAAATATTCTGAAGACAGCTGGATACAGTAGCTTGGAACTCACAATTGCCTATCAACATTCCCTGACTGCTGGGATAAATTTGATTCTCTTTTGCCTGGTGTACAGTGAATATTTTTTTACAAATATTGTACTGTCTCCAATTGTTAATAATTTGACCTTCTGACATAGTTTTGGCAGGATCAACTCTTTCTGCTGGTATGATTGCATCTTTACTAATGCATGTCTTGGCTGCATTCCTATGGCCAGGTTTGGAGCCTACAAATTATGTGCTATTTCAATTAATAAATCCCACTGTGGAGTATTAGTCTAACTGCTTATTTGCACTTTCATAAAACTAATACTCTCTGTTCCTTCTAGTTTCTCTGGTATAGCAGAAAATCTCAGATTTTCACTACATGCTCTGTCCTCTAATTCTACCATTTTTTGAAACATCACTTCTTGAGCAGTCTTATACTGAACCAGCCTTTTCTTCATTTCAACATCTGATTTTTGCAGTTTTATCAGCTCATCTAAATATCTGTTTAAAGGTTCTTCCATTTTATCTAGCCTTTTTTATTTGAGTTGATATTCTCCTTCAGTGTTTTGTTTATTTTAATCAGCACTGAGCACATTTGACTTATTTTCTCTAAATTACTGGAAGCCATGTCTTGCACTATAGATGGAGCTTGAACTGATTTTTGCTTAACAGCTACAGGATTCTTCCCAGTCAGTGTCTTCTCTTAACCTTTTCTATTTATTTTCTTTCAGGCTCTCTAAGTTTCTAATTTGATGGCATCCAGGCAGTATACTTAGTAACCAGTAAATTAATTTTACTAAATCTGTCAGAGTTATTGGGCTTTATCTCTCAATTTCTTTTATCACTCTGGAAGAGCTAAAACTAAGCTGTTGATCAGTGTGCAGACATCTTAGAACATCTTGCCTTGAGCAGCCTACCTGTCCCTGTAGGAAGTGACCTCAGCACAAGAGCTGTAGTAATTGGTTGTTTTGGACCATTTCTAGCTCTTTTGAAGTTCCCTGTTTAAAATCCGCATTTGCACAGCTTTGCGCGATTGTGCGCATAGTGCAGTGGCGGTTAAACTTCTTCTGGCTCCGCCAAGTCTGCTCTTCAAATTTTCCCTTAAGGAAGCTCTACTCTTAGTATAATCAGACTACTCGCTATATTATAAGCCTAGCACTTGTTCTCAAAACTTCTCTACTAAGTAAGCACTCTCATACTAAGTAAGCACTACATCCACCTACCACCCCTGTGAATATCCACTTCCCTTAAAGGCACAGCACTCCCTTATACTGTTCTAGAATGTCGAGTGGTAGATTACTGGCATCCTCTCCAGTTCAGCTGGTTAATCTGGGTATCTTGATACAATGCTACAATTGTCTTATGTACACAGACAACCCTCTCCTCCTCCCAACAAACACAAATACATGTGACAGATGCAACTATATAGCCAAACTGGAGGCTGAACTCTCTCAACTCAGGGCTAGCATGACCAGACAGGAGGAGATGGTAACCACACACACAACAAACCCAGACCCACATAGACCTACCACAACTGCAAACCAAACACATAAAAACACAAAGACATACTCGGAGGCTCTAATAAAAAACTTACCAAAACAACAGAGGCTCCCAAAGCAGACATCCAAAAATCCACCACCTCAAAACAAAACACATGCAACACATACTTCAATAAATCAGTGTGTCAATCAATCACAGCCCTTAAGGCCAAACACCATGCCTGATACACTAGTAATAGGTGACTCTATAGTCAGACACACTGATGTCCTGCTTACCAGGCTGAACAAGGAGAGGGTGACTGTGAGCTGCCTATTGGGAGCTGGGATCCGCCACATAACACACGCACTCAGGTCACTCCAAAGCAAGTACAAATATGACTCCATCATTGTCCATGCTGGCGTGAATGACCTGAGACGTACCTCCCTGGACTATATGAAAAGAGACATAGAGGAGCTCTCTGATTATGTAGCCCAGGCTGGTATGCCCCTGACCCTGAGCAGCATCTTGCCCTCACCAAGAATGATGCCACAATACAAAGACAAGATGATCAGCTTTAATAATTGGCTCAAGTACTGGTGTCATTCTAAGGGGATCCAATGTCTGTCTGCCTGGGATGACATGTTGGACAAGCCACGCTGCTTCGCAAGGGACGGCTTGCATCTGTCACCACTGGGCTTCCGGATATTGGCTAAGGCTCTTGCCACCCCCATAATGCCTTTTTTAGGCAAGGCTCAAAAGACAAACCCACCTCCTTAGAAAACAAAAATGGAAAAAAACTAAGGGTAATGCTGCTCAACGCCAGAAGTCTAAATCTCAAGATGCAGGCACTCGATGCACTCCTCAGTATGGAGAACATCAACGTCTGTGCAGTAACTGAAACCTAGTTCAAGGCTCCTGAGAGCACCCCAGTGCTACCAGGCTATACCTTGTATCATGCTTTTCGGCCCCAAAACCCAGGCCGAACCACAAAGGGAGGGGGAGTGTCCATATTCATCAAGGACACCCACACCTCCAGGTTAGTAGCAAGACATGAAGCATTGGAGACCATACAGGTGCAACTAACCATAGGCAAAACTGCTATACAACTGGTAGCATGTTACAGACCACCCTCCCAATCTCAGGAACCCCACTCAGCCTTCCTGAAGACATTGGAGGATATGAATGTATCACAAAATACCATCATACTGGGAGACTTCAACTACCCTAACATAGATTGGGTACATTATTCTTGCCCTAACACCCTAGCCCAAAGGTTCCTGGAATTCATAAATTCAAATGCACTGGAACAACTAGTCACCTCTCCCACTAGGGGAGATAATATACCAGACCTGATCATCACAAACATGGGACAAAATGCTCCACACCGGAGGTACACCTCTCACTAGTGAAATCTGACCACAAACTAATCACCCTGGATATACATATCCCACCTCCACCCCCAGCATAAAAGACCACAGTGAAAAACTTCTCAAAAGCAGACTTCACTCTTCTTAAGACTGAGATGGTATCCTTTAAGCCCACTGGGCCAGTGGATACCACATCCCACAATGCTGAATCCTTCACAAATGCTTTCTATGGACATCTCCAAGAATGCATGGATCATGCAATCCCAAATAAATCCAAGTCCCTCTCCACCAAAGGCAAGCGTCCTGTCTGGTGGACCTCAGCCATTAACAAATTGTATAACAAAGAAGGAAGCTACTGCACGACAGAGCAAAATCCCATAAAGGGAAGACATCTCTGATCAACACTAGCAGAAAACTACGTTCTCTCATAAAAACATCCAAGGCCAACTTTGAGAGAAAAATCACTAAGGACACTAAAGATAACCACAAAGCCTTCTTCAGCTATGTTAGAAACATGGGCGGAAACCCTCAGGTATGCTCAGAGTTAGTTCACAACAACAAAAAATACACTGAACCCACAGATATTGCCAACATTCTGGCTGACAGGTTCAGTGCAAATTTCTCCTTCCTCACCCCCAAAAGAAGAAATACTTATCCCAGCTGAATGTAATCTCCCTGTCATCTCAGATGTCCAGGTGAGAGCCACCCTCAGCAAAGCTAAAAACACAGCATCAATGGGACCTGACGGTATCCCGGGTTGCATGCTACGTGAACTCCAAGAGGAGGTAAACCCGCACATAAAAATGCTATTTAACCTTAGCCTTACTACAGGATATGTACCTGAACACTGGCGTACAGCAACAGTGGTCCCACTCCACAAAGGGGGTACCTCTACAGACCCTGGGAACTACTGCCCCATAAGCTTAACCAGCCTGGTCTGCAAAGCTATGGAAAGAATAATTATGGAACTCATAAACAGAGACATTGAAGACCTACAGACACTTTACCCCACCCAGTTCGGCTTTGAAAAGGGCAGATCCTGCCTTTTGAACCTGGTTGACTTTTTCTAAACAGTCACTAGAGCCATTGATGAGGACAAAGCAGTCCATACAGCCTACCTGGACTTGGCTAAGGCCTTTGACACAATACCTCACTCAGGCATCATAGATAAGCTCAACAGCTTAAATGTAAACCCTTATGTCACTAGATGGGTTGCAAACTGGCTAAAGGACAGAACCCATAAAGTTAAAATCACTGGAGCAATGTTAGACTCAAAGCCAGTCACAAGTGGTGTCCCACAGGGATCTGTCCTGGGACCCCTCTTGTTCGGCATTTATTTCTCAGATGTTAAAGCAAACATGGGAGGGTTGTGGCTGACAAAGTTTGCAGATGACTGCAAACTAGGCACCATAGTCGATACACCAGCGGACACATACATCCTACAAAAAGGCCTTACAGAAACAGACAACTGGTGCCGGAGTCATGGCCTTAAACTAAATGCCAAAAATGTATAGTCATCCCCTTTGGGAAAAACAAAGTACCCACAAATTATCACATAGACAGCAACCCACTGAGTATGGAAAAAGTAATCAGAGACCTAGGGACCCAAGTCGACAGCGACCTCTCATTTGACACCCACGTTGCCAAAGTGGTTAAAAAGACATTCTACCTTGCACACCTTATCATGAAGGGATTCACATCCAGATCCAAGGATGTCATTGTACCCCTATACTCCTCCCTCATCAGACCCATGATTGAGTACAATGTCCCATTTGGTATGTACCTCATCCGGCATTTGCAACAGCTGGAGAGACCACAAAAGTACCTCACCAAGAGGATCAAGGGTCTCCAACATATGTCTTATTCTGCCAGACTAAAGAAACTCCAGCTCTATTCAGTAGCTTACCGCCTGCTCAGAGGTGATCTCTGCCTGACGTACAAGGCCATGTCCAATCAGGAACTGATGGACATGCTCCACCTCAAAAAATCCAAATCCATCAGAACCACGAGAGCTAAAGACTTAAACCTCGGCACAAGTATACATAGGACATGCTGGAGGGATAGATTCATAACCCAGAGGCTTCCCATGCTCTGGAACAAGATCCCAGTTCATGTTAGGCAGAGCCCCTCACTGACTCTCTTCAAGAGAAATCTTGATGAGTGGATGGGAGATCGTAAGTTTACCCCAGGGGTCACATCTGTGTCACTATTAGACAGGGGCACAGTAAACTAATTCTATTATATAAGGGGACCTTCACTGTGTCACTGCTAGACAGAGGCACAGTATTCTAAATCTATTCTGTGCATTTTTGTACCATTTCATGGGGTGGCAAAAGCCACATCACTATGGCTAGGCTTACAAATGCCCCAGGGCAGATAGCCTAATACTAAACTATGAAACTATGAAACTATGAATGATTGTTTGCATTGTGTAAATCCTTGCCTGTCTGTCAGAGTCAGAGTCATAGCTGAAAAGAACTTTTAAATTAGAAATCTGTGGCAGGTATGTTGTATTGTGCTACAAAATGCTACATCTTGAACTATGCCTGTTTTTTATTATCACTTAACATTCTTTTTTTCAATCTGTAATGTTATTGCCATGTGTTATCTCACAAAACTTTTTCACTAAAACTATCACATTGAGCTGCTATTCCTACATTAACCCTTAGATGGAGGCAGACACTACATTTTGGGCCATCTTTTCTGTATTACTAACTCATAACTCCATAACTGTCCATGTTCTAAGACAGTGGTCTTAATGTCTGTTCTCTCAGTCCTAAGTGATCACTTACATCTTTGGCTATTGTAGATTGCTTCTCATTGTTCATGATTTGTATAACATGATTTCTCTTACAAATTACTAAAGATTAAAGAGTTCACACTCACAGATCATAATCTAAGCTTCTTTTTCCATTTGCAAGTATCTTTTATCAATATGAAATTAAAGTCCAAAGTAGCTCTAACGGGCTCAGCTGTGGTTCCTGGAAGCCAATAATATAAGTAGGAATAACAAAGGAATCCCAGAGACAAGGCTTCAGCATGCTACCTTTTAATAAAATAAGACCAAAAAACATAAACGATAATGTGAGCACATGGTGGTGATTTAAGGAACCAGAGCAGAGGGAGCTCCGTTGTATTTTAAGGTTTTGTGCTGATAGGAAACCTGGGCTTAATGATAGGGTTTCCTTAAAGCCTGTTTTGAAGTCCAAGGATTTACCTAAGTGATGATTGCTCATTTTAATAATTGATTGTTGATTTTTATTATATAAATGCTGATTGAGATGTGGTTATTTGTCTGAAGAAGCACTGTTGTTTGAAAGCACTTACATTATCGTTTGTGTTTTTTGGTCTTATTTTATTAAAAGGTAGCCTTGTCTCTGGGATTCCTTTAATACTTATACTTATCTTTTTTCAGTACCTGACAAAAATGTGTTGATGTAGGTTATAGCATTGCATTTGTTGTTATAGCTCTCAGTTAAAGGTCTATGTTCAGCTATTAAAGAAAAAATAAAATAAAAAAACCCGAATGGTGAAATATCGAATGGAAGACAGCAAAACCGACAATTACTGAACAACATCACTGAAAATAAATTTATTGGGTGGCCATAGTTGGCCAATAACCAGTAAGGGAGGCAATGCATAAGGTAAGTGAAGGGAAAACTTTTAAATTTGCCCTAATCTTCACTGTAGTGCAATATTGGAGTTGGTATATATAGTTGTGGGGGTGTGGGGGATCCAGCCCCCCCCCCACCTTGGTTGGTTGTGTTTGCGATGTTGTCTAACTATGGCTATTCAATTACTTTTTTTCAATGATGTTCTTCAGTAATTGTCAGTTTCACTGTTTTCCATTCGATATTTTGCCATTTGGGTTTTTAATTTTTTGGTAGACGAACATAGACTCCTGAGTTAATAGAGCAGTTAGACCAAATTAACTTTCCTCTTTCTCTAATTATGTCTCCCTGTCTAAATCAAAGTATACTATTACTTTATTAGAAGTTTAACAGACTTTTAGTGTCCATGAAAATGGCCATTCCTAATAAAGTTCTTATGCTTTTAGGGTATTTTGGTGATGATTTTGGTGACGGCACTTAAGTATTTTACTTTGTGTGGATCAGGTTGCTTTCATTTTCTTACAAATTTGAAACCATAAAATTGTAAGCTGTCTTTTTAAGCTCAAATTTTTGTTTAATTTTAATCTAGTTACTATTAGTCTTTCAAAAACTTTTCTAAATAATGCGTTGTACTTTTCTGTTTTATTGTAAAAGATACCATCAGTGCATTTTTTTTGAGAAAACAGATGTCCATTTATCTTACATGCCACATCAATTTTTATGAATTCTCATTCTGTTTTTTTGAAAGTCAGCCATAACACTCTGCTGCAAACTGTGTAGATCTAGTCCTACGTTTGATGAGGACCTTGGGGTGCCTATCTCTCTGACAGGACAGATCTTTTCCTGATAAAACCATAGCTTGTCACACATGCAATGGTGTCACAACAGAGCAAGAATATCAATGACATTTTGATATTTTGGATTCCTTGTAAAAGTTACAAAGTGGTATATTAGGGTATTACCTGCAAATAGTCAGTTGCGATCACTATGCCACCCCGCTATCAAGTATAAAATAAAACAAAATAAAAATTAAATATTGAAATATCTCAGCAGCAGAACTGACTCCAAATGACAATCTTGAATCTCCTGAGAGCAATGTGGGTTGTAAAAGCAATGATATTCCTACTACTAGGACACAACTAGTTTTTCCAATTACTTTAGTTTAGAAAATATTCCGCTATTATTTTATCTGCTTGTCTCTTTCATCATTACGTTATTCACAGGCATGCCATGTTCTGTATTTTCCAGTTCTATTTTTTTCAACTACCATACAGCTTAATAGAAATTTCTATGGCCCTTATAACAAGCTCAGATTTCAAGAGTTAAGCAAAATAAATTGTTCATTATTCATATTTAGAGCCATAGTACAACATATATTTCTCATCTCTATATATACATCAAATAATCTCTTAAACCATTCACTCTGTGATATCCACTTCAAATTTATTGTAGTATTTTAGTATCCTGTTACTGGACCATTGTTTCAGCTTATTCAATGTTTACTTACATCAAGATCCCCAAAAGTAATAGTCCCACTTTTCAATTAAAAGCTGATAAGAACAAGGAGTCATACTGCAGAATCCACAAAGGAAATCACAAATTTACCATTTTCGTATTTACTTTTATGTCTCTAAGGGTCATTTAAATCTATTGGGCTTAAGAGTCTTGTACATCATTGATAAAAGTTAAGCATTTATTTAAATATCTATCTTTTGTGGCTTTAAACATAAAAATCAGATCTTTATGCAATCTCTTTTCATATAGATAATAGAGAATAAGTATTTGTACCCTGCTTTTTATGTTAAATGATTGCCAGATTGTATCTTCTTTAGAAAAAGTTCTTTGCAATCTCTCTCTTTCCTTTTCAGATGTGATTTCCTGTGTGAGTTCTGAAGTATGGCACCTTATTCTTAGCTTCTAACTACTTAATGGAAACATGATACTATTACTTTTGGGGGTCTTAATGTAATATACTTGTCAATTTTGCCCATGTTTTTTGCAAGATTTTCAACAATTTTATCTATAAGTATATGTAAAGTAAAGAAGCTATGAAATGTAATCTCCAAGTTTTTTTCTTTCAGCCTGATGTTGTCAATAAGATTTATTTCAAATAACTTTCTTCATTCATTCATCACTGATATTTATTCTTTCAGTCAGGTAATGGATAAAATATCAACTTTGCTTGCTCATCAAACTGCATGCATTTTTTACATTTAAAAACATCTTAAGTGTTTCCACATGTTTACATGTAATTCTAATTTCTTTATTTCATTTATTCCATTTGCTGATCGCAGAGGTATTGAAACATGTACATGTTTTTGCAGTAGTACGAGGAGGCATTTGCAGAGTTGCCTCATTTTATCTTCACTGCTGGAGTGATTGTATAACGTTGTAATTCTAACCTGTTTAACAGCTCTGGATTTCTGATCACAATGTATAATAATTGAATATCCTCTCTGTCCTCTATAAATCATTGACTACTGCCTCAGTTTTTGTAATCTCTCCCTGTATGACAGAAAATGAACAGATTGTGTACAGGTTCTGGTTTCTTTGTATAAGTCTGCTGATTTTTGTCTGCTTGCTTTGTTGTTTTACCTTACATGGATTCCATTTTGAATGTAATTAACAGTGGCATAAACATACTTGTTCTAGATGTTAGGAACTACGATACGCAGAAATGTAAGCCTGTTGTTTCTTTACATATTAACCAGTGTGTTCACTTAATGTTAATTTCTAATGTGTAAATACCCCTAAATCATTGCATGCCTCAACAAGAATAATGTTATCCTCCACCATGTTATATTGTGAATCTTACCAAATGTACCCTTTTATGTTCACTTTTATATCTCTAAGGGCCATTTATATCTGCTGTCTTAACAGTCTTGTAATTTGATCTAATCATCTTATTTATTTATTTATTTTACATTTGTTTACTGGGAAAGTCTGACTGGACAAAATGTCCTTTTTCAGTGAAGGCCTGGGGAGAAATGCTCTACATATTACAAAGACAAGATTTGACATAGTACAACTTTGTAGTTACAGAAGAGTGACATTTACATTTTCATATACAAGAAGTAATTTATGATACAAAAATTAAGTGATAACACAAGATAAAGAAAAATAGATAAGTTTACACTGATTATAGGAAGACACCACTAAGCAGTCTCATTATAGAATATCTATTCAGAGATATCATTAAACATTAAGCAGAGCAAAGGATTAAGTGTGGAAGGAAGATTAGGATATGAAGTATGATGGTATGATGAAAGAGGCTATTTAAGCTGAAAAAAATTATGATTTTATGTTCATCACATTTATATAATCAACATATTCAATCATTATGGTTTCCAGATAAACTAAAACATCTATTGTACAGATGGAGAAAAGATTGTCTCCAAAACAGAGCATTGCACAGTCGTGCACTAATAATTCTTAATACATTTATTTCATCCAAAAATATAACATGCCATGTCTTGACATATAACTGATTCTGAATCCCGTTTACTATATGCTTATCAATATTAAAAGGCATCAGTTTTTCTATTAAGACTTCATACTCCGCTATATTTATAAACCTTATTAAAATCAAAATATATTGGATATATCTATGTTTTATCATTCAGGATCTTAATAATTTGTCATCTGAAAGTACAAATTAATATTATTGAAGAAAAGTTTTGATTTATAACCACAATGCTTTTCATCTCTGAGGAGTAGGATTTCCATATTGTATTGTACTAATGCCACTAACCACCATTCCTAAATTTTCCAAAGCAACTTAATAAATTGATTCATCTATAGTTATCAGCTTCTGTTTTCAAATCAGAGGTGCAAGGCCTTTTGGTAAGTAAATTATTAGACCAAAGTATCTATATATCTAATAAGACCTAGCTAATATAATGAATAATTTCATCTTGTCTTGGAGTGATAAAAATATTTAGTTTATAAATGCTTTTGTGAAATATTTTGAATGCAATGATCAGACAAGTATCTCTATCATTAGCCAGTGAGAACTCATTTTAATGACTTTACTGTATAACTAATTTCTTAATTTTTGTGCAACAGCTTCCATATTTAAAGAAATGTCTTCCATTTGTTCAACACCTATGTTTGCGAGTTTAACCATGGTGGCTTTATTTTCTTTTATATTCCTACTATATTTAAATAAAGTCTTTTACAATCTTTCTTAATGTTAGCCAAGACCAGTTCTGTTTTTTTTCTCCCTGTTTACTAACTGATCTTCTATTTTTCTTCATTAATTCAAAATGTAGTTGACAACCATTAAGTCTCTTCCAAGATAAACATTTCTTATATAGCCTATTCAATAGGGTAGGAGTCTTTTTTTAATTTAATATAGTTTTCTGCTTTATTTTGTTTTGTTTATTTAAGATCTTATATTTCTTTATGATTTTTGTTCCTGTATAAAACTGGTAACTCCTTCAAAATGTACACTACCACATTCCTTAATTCTCTTTACATTTACTTTGTACTTCTGTAACTTAATATTGGATTTGTCTGCACTTCTGTTTTAATAAGCTTTTACTAGGCTTTTACAATTTCCCCCAAGATTCTTAAGTTATTGAAAACCTCTTGCCTTTAAATATCAAGGAAGGCTTGGTGATAATTGCTAAACTCTGATAGTAAGGATATCACTTCCACACCCTTAACACAAGATTTCCCATAACAACAGATTTTTTGAAGAGGTTTAGGATGACATGTAAATTGACTCTGGTCATTAAATCCCAGTCAGTGTATGGAGAAATACATTTCTATCAATGTTTGTTCTCTAAGGGTTTTCAAATATTCAAATATATACATTGAAAATATATGTATCTCACTTTGAAAAGTATTAAATATCACATATACTGTAGTTAGAACCTAGAGACTATTTACTATAAATTCTTTTGATTATAATATTTTTAGTTATTGGCATCTTATTTCACCCTTCTCTAACACCTTATTTTTCTTTGCTATATCAATATTCCTCCTCCCAGTGTATTATATCTCAAACGCTTAACTATAGTGTATTTAGGCAAGTCCATTCCCTATCATTTTCTGTTTGTCAAATCACTGTTACTATTCCAATTAATACTTACTCCTTTATTAACATATATTCCAGTTCAATTATTTTCCTAGTAATATTCCCTATATTAGTTTTCAAGCATTCTTGGAACATGATTTCTTCTTCAGAGGTATTACCCTTGGATATAACCTGAAATCACTTTTCATTCTTTCCTGTTTTTGGCTTATCAATTCAGATGGTATAATTCTACTTACATGAAATGACCATATACCGGAAACACTTTATAATCTCGAAATAGTGAAATGTCGAATTTCAGTATCTCAAGACTATAAAGTCGAAGTCTGAAAATAGCGGAAGTGCATAATCACAAATTTGAATATCACGAATTTGCAGTTATGGCTTTACGCTACGTAATGCCCGAGATTGTATGTGGATGGTGTGCGGTGCCGTGTGTGGATTTAGGTGTTATGTCAGGTAAGTGAGTGTTTTGTAAGGGTTTTGGGTGGGAGTTTGAGTGTATGTGAGTGTGCTGATATGTGTGTGAGGGACTGTAGAATGTGTGTATGTGTTTGCTTTTGTTTACTGTTTGTGCAATCTCAGAGTTAGTATATATAAGTAGGGGGGGTGTGGGGGATGCAAGGGAGGCTTGCCCCCCTACTTATTTGTGTTGTAGGTTTGTGGATGTGTGTTTTGTTTATGTTGTGATGTGGGTGTTGTGGTATATGAGTGGTCTGGTGTGTGCTGTGTTTTAGGTGTTTTGAATTTTGCAGTTTTGGTGTTTCTGTGTTGTATGGATTCAATTTCATGGTCTCAAAAACTGAACACCTCTCTTAACAGTCTTTTCACCTCTTGGTAGCAGCATTTCTATCCATAAACTCTATTCAGTGTACCTGTGAATATCTTTACATAGAGGTATGTAATCTATATACAACTCTTCATAAAGTGCAGTGCTGATGTGAGGCATAAGAACATGATCTGTCTTCTAAAAGATTTAACCTAGTTTAACAATTGCTTTATGTCACCCTAACTTTTTGTCATAACCTAGTATGTACCTTGGGGTCAACAATGCTTTATTATATTCTAACATGCCATCTTCTATCAGATAACCAGTCATAGATACATCTTACTACAAATCCATTAAAACCTTTTCTTTCCATTAGTAATATTAACCTAATACTACAGCTGAGATGAACTACATCATTTTGTAATCCTATATCATCTGCTTCACAGCTGTTAGCCATAAATTGATGGTAGCAGGAGATGGTGGACTTATATGTTGAAAGATATCAACAAGTTACAATCTGTCCTCCTCTTCCTTCAATTGGTTGATGGCAATCATTTCCAATAATTTCCTTGTACAGTTTAACGGGTTGTAAGGCCTGTACCTTTTAAGACATCTTATTCCTCCTTTGTCCTTGTACCAGGGCATTGCCTTCACATTTTTAAAGTTTGAAGATACAGTGCTAGACTCTATGAGTACATTTTAAACAGCAGACCTACAGGAACAAACCAGAAATATCTTGGCAAAACAGGTTACCATCTGTGAAAAAAATTATAAACCTCTCCCACTGAAGCCATTGTCAGTGATATGTAAATTATCCCTTAAGGGTATACAGGTGCTCCAGTACACTAGTTGTTGAATGTTCTATAAGTCACATATCTTTATTAAGGCATCTAAGCCCTTAAGCCAGATCTTACTAGCTATAGACAAGACAAGTTTCACCCTTTTTGGAACTGATCAGCAGAAGGTCTACATATTCTCTGAAAGACTTGGTTTATGAAAAGCCTGATGTCCATTACATTGTCTATCCCCATTGCCTGCCAACCATTGACCCTTCTATTACCACTGACTCATTTGCTCTGCTTTGGAGTGAAAGAGACCAATCCAAGTAGGCAGCATGGTTCTGCAGTGCTGCGTGAAATCTCTACTCTCGGGCAGATGGGATTTAGATTCACTTGCATCAGAACCTGCTGCATCTTTCTGTCCAGAAGGGTGAAGGTTCCCACTGTCTGAAAGATTACTCTTCATCACTGCTTCAAGGCCAGCATATGTTCCCAGCCCATTTTTGTTTCTTTGCTTGATGTAGTCCTGCTTCACTGCTGAAGATGGTCACTAAAAACTGGGCGTCCTCCACCCCCAAGATGGGTAAGCCAGTCTCAGCTGCCCACTCCTACCCTCCTTAGTCAGATCCTCCAGTGCTAGGGACACTAATCAAACATGGGTCATCTTTGGCTGGAGTCAGAGTCTCACATCTTTAACCTTTCATGTTAGCTATTGCCTTATTTTTGGCTGTAATATTCACTACAGACATTTCTATTACTGGCAATGCAGCCTTACTGTTTATATTTTCATTGGACTCTTTTAATTAAAGTCCTGGTTGGAGGAAAGCATTTTGGAAAGCGGCTCTGAAGTATTTCTGATTTAACTTCTTGTTGGTACTATTGTTATTACTGAAACTTTAAGTTTTACACATAATTTTCATCCAGTGAAGAGTATATACAGATTTTATGTGGAGTCTGAATTAGAATACCTGAATCTGTAGTTTTTGTATTGCACATTTTGCTTGGATTCAGAGGTATTATACATTTTTAACAGCTCTGTGTTTGTCTTCAGAGAAAGACACAAGGGTAGACTTTTCACCTTTCCTCCTGCAGTGTGCAGCAAAAGAACTTTTAACCTTACACCGACAGTAATATTGGCCATAGATGCACAGTGGTGACATGTAATAACTCATTTGTACTTTAATGGACCTAATGAAGTCCAATACGTGTTTGTAACAAACATAGCTGCAAGTAGATACTTCTTTAACTGTGATATATTCTTTGAAACTTTGTATCTCAATGTTGCCAATCACTATATGTATCTCAATGTTGCCAGTCACTTTACACTTGATACTTGTATCACTATCTGTTTGACCTTTTCAAATATTGTAATTTTCTTTCAGTTACGACATACCTGGTGAGGTTTTCCAGTATCTGCAACTTTTGTATATGCCATCACAATGTCTGAAGCATGAATTGTGGGTGATTGGAAACAGTGAACTAATTAGGCCATGGCGGGGGAGGGATAATGAACACTTGACAAAAACAATGTCTGGTTTAGTAACTATAGGCTCAAACTCAAATGAAAGAACAATTACAGTAGTAGAAGAAGCAACTACGGTAATAGAAAAGAACTTCCAAACACAGTTAAATATGCTACCGATGCAGATAACCCTTCCTACAAAAAGAAACAATCCTGAGTACATTGTGAGTGCTGAAAAGAGCACTCTTGGTGAATATCCAAGACTGAAGCAGAACTGAGTTTGTGGACTTTAATGCTCTGATGTTTGACTGGGGTGCATTTCTGAGACAGTATGAAAAAACTAAACACTTGTAGAAATTACACAAAGCAAAAAATAAAAAAGTATGAAAAAACTAAACACTTGTAGAAATTACACAAAGCAAAAAATAAAAATAAAAAATGTAGTGTTACTGTATCTGAGATTTTGCATATTTACTTAACAGTAACACATGAAGGACAATTCCCGTTAAACTGATACATTCATTAGAGCTTTGGGCACATTTGCCAACAGACTGAATTTTGAGTACCATGCAACAGTCATGGTTAGAAAATCTTTTCAATGAGACCAGTTAATGTTCCAAGAAAGTTTTCATTTCTCTCTGTACGTCTCTCATTATCCCTTGTCATTGAACACAACATCCCGTTCTGCATGTACACCTCCAAACATTTTGTCCAACTAGACAGATTCCTAAATAAATGCATTATTGACTCGTCAAACTACCTGGACAAATGAAAAGCAGTCTCATTGTACCCAATGACATGTAAGTTGTTCTTTGGTGATCTCTGCCTGAACTTCTGTGCTATAAAAAAATGACCTTTTTTGATCTTCTCCAGTTCCATAAAACCAGTGTCACCATGAGTACCCTATCCAAAAACCTCAACCATCAACTGCGCATAAACAGGACATGCTGGTATGACAGATACCTAAGCCAAGGCATCCTCATTCTTTTCAACAGACTCCCTCTGCATATCAAAATAATGCCCTCGCTACCTTTAAAACTGTGCTGAAGAATGGACGGGAATATACAAATTCAACTAGGGGGCATGTAGTACACCTTTCCACAATCAGAGTGGTTAACACAGTGCAAATTCTACTGTGTTATGTGTCTAAGCATCTCAGTGATCACCTAGACCAAAGCCTAGTAACTACCCACAACCCTAAAAACCTAAAAGTGAAATTTCAGATCTTTCATAACCATATACAGATCCGAGCTAGTTTAAAACACTATGTACATAAATGTGAGTACCATTTTCCTAAACTTGATCTTGAGTGTTTTGCATTATCACCTGGGTCAGTCCCACATTAGCTATACAGTCTGGATTGTACCATCCAAAGATGTGTTCCTCTCACTTCAGTCTGAATGCTGTCTGTTGTAGCTGTATCTTTGTGTTTGCCATTATAATGCTATAACTTGCACACCTTTCTGTAGGCTATAAATATGATGCACTATAATTCTGACTGAATACAGTACATATAAAATGTACTTCTGCAAGCAGTTCAGAACACTATCATGTTTCCTGTTTCAGTATGCACTGTTCTCTTTTTGGGCTACCCTGTGCTGTACTTTGTAAAAAGGCTTGTTGTCCACTAGAATTTATCCAGTTAACAAAAATAAATAAATCAATGAATTCAATTGTAGGTCAACAGTGTGTAGTGGGGCTCCCTTTTAGAACTGATATGAAATGCATCGACAGATATTGCCAACAATCTGTATTTTATGAGAATGGGCCTACACTGCAAAGATAGTGGTACAGTTAAACTGATCTAATTTGGCAAGTAGATTATAGTCCTACCTTCTGTGGCCTGTAATTAGGTGATGGCCTGAAGTCATGGATTCCTAAGTCCTGTAACAAGATGCCATAAATAGAGCTCATTTCTATATGACTGGAAGAGCAGGGACTTGTACGATTGTATGTGATAAACGGTGGAGCATTCAGTAAGCTGATATTCCAGATTTCTGTGATATTGTTCAGTTGAGTACAGGTATTACATGTATCTGGAAATCAGTTTCATTAAGTCAATACACAGTGATGAAACCTACAAGTAAAACGCTCAATAAAGATCCTTGGGAGTCCCAGACATGACTAAATTAGTACATTTTTCTTGCCCCCATAGTGCTATATTTATTTATTTATTTTATTTTATTTTACATTTGTTAACCGGGCTAGTCCAGCTGGATACATGTCCATTTTCAGTGGAGGCCCGAGGAGAAAAGCTCCGCTAACTACTTCATAATAAAATAATACAACAATATACAATAGTATAAAACAAAAAAAAACAAGAACATTAAAACTCAAATACAGTATAATTAGGCAATAGAGAACAAACTGTGCCTTAGAAAATAAGCACGGTCAGTAACTAACAAGGATAAAAAAATTAATTACAATATTTATAAGTTGAGAAAAGGGTGGAAGCTATTTTTAGGAGGGGGGGGACAGAGACACCACAGAAATGGAAATAGTATAATGATAAAGGTAAGAAAGAGGAGGAGAGGGGGGTAAAGAAGGGAGGGAGTGAAGAAGGTCAGCTAGGGTTATTGCAAGAGAAAAGCCAGAGGTTGGTTAGGAGATGTTTATTTAGATTTAAGTAAGGAGGGAGTCAAAAGGTCAGCCAGCGTTATTGCACGAGCATAGCCAGTGGTTGGTTAGGAAGTGTTTGAGTTTGGTTTTAAATAAAGGAATTGAGGTCAAGGATGTAAGGTCTTGGGGAAGTTGATTCCACACTTTGCCAACTGAGTTGGAAAAAGTAGAGTCACCTGCTGCGTTATTTGATAGAAGTTTGAATTAAGATTTTATTGCAAGAGCGTAGGTTTTTTAGATTACTGTAGGGTTTTATGAGGGTG
>NC_056733.1:904217723-904250223 GCF_019279795.1 Protopterus annectens
GAAACAGCTATGTTCTTCAGCTCTTAGAGCAGCAGCAGGATGCAACATACACTGTCCACAGCAAGATGAAACAGGCACTGTCCAGAAAGTGACCAGCAAGGTATAGATGAGTGTCTACTACTGACAGCAATACTGTGCCATCACCCATAATATGACTGTCCAAAACTGCATGTTAGTGGATACCTTTTACCAAGTCATCCCCAGTGCAGCAATACCTACTTACAGTTTATCTTGTATACTGATTGTCCCGAACCTGTAGTGAAAACATCATTCATGAACACATATGCGCCATCAGTACACTGCAATCATATGTGCCATCAGTACACCACAATCATATGTGCCATCAGTACACTACAATCATGTGTGACATCAGTACACCACAACCATACGTGCCATCAGTGCACTGCAATCATATGTGCCATCAGTACACCACAATCATACATGCCATCAGTACACCAAAATCATATGTGCCATCAGTACACCTCAATCATATGTACCATCAGTACACCACAATCATATGTACCATCAGTATACCACAATCATACGTGCCATCAGTGCACTGCAATCATATGTGCCATCAGTACACTGCAATCATAAGTGCCATCAGTACACTGCAATCATACGTGCCATCAATATAATGCAATCATATGTGCCATCAGTACACTGCAATCATACGTGCCATCAGTATAACGTAATCAAACGTGCCATCAGTACACCACAATCATACGTGCCATCAGTGCCATCAGAGCACCGCAATCATATGCACAATCAGTACACTGAAATCATATGTGCCATCAGTATAATGCAATCATACCTGCCATCAGTACAACACAATCATATGTGCCATCAGTACACCACAATCATATGTGCCATCAGTACACTACAATCATGTGTGACATCAGTACACCACAACCATACGTGCCATCAGTGCACTGCAATCATATGTGCCATCAGTACACCACAATCATACATGCCATCAGTACACCAAAATCATATGTGCCATCAGTACACCACAATCATACGTGCTATCAGTACACCACAATCATACATGCCATCAGTACACCGCAATCATACACAATCAGTACACCACAATCATACGTGCCATCAGTACACCGCAATCATACACACAATCAGTACACCACAATCATATGTGCCATCAGTACACCACAATCATATGTGCCATCAGTGCACCACAATCATATGTGCCATCAGTACATTGCAATCATATGTGCTATCAGTACACCGCAATCATACTTGCCATCAGTACACCACAATCATATGTACCACCAGTGTACCACAATCATATGTGCCATCAGTATACCACAATCATACTTGCCATCAGTATAACGCAATCATACGTGCCATCAGTACACTACAATCATACGTGCCATTAGTATAACGCAATCATACATGCCATCAGTATACTGCAATAATACGTGCCATCAGTATAACACAATCATACGTGCCATCAGTACACCACAATCATACATGCCATCAGCACACCACAATCATACGCACAATCAGTACACCACAATCATACATGCCATCAGAGCACTGCAATCATATGCACAATCAGTACACCACAATCATACGTGCCATCAGTATAATGTAATCATACCTGCCATCAGTACACCACAATCATATGTGCCATCAGTATACCCCAATCATACATGCCATCAGTACACTGCAATCATACATGCCATCAGTACACTGCAATCATATGCACCATCAGTACACTGCAATCATATGTGTCATCAGTACACCACAATCATACTTGCTATCAGTGCACCACAATCATACGTGCCATCAGTACACCGCAATCATACACACAATCAGTACACCACAATCATATGTGCCATCAGTACACCACAGTCATATGTGCCATCAGTACACTGTAATCATATGTGCCATCAGTGCACCGCAATCATATGTGCCATCAGTGCACCACAATCATGTGTGCCATCAGTGCATTGCAATCATATGTGCTATCAGTACACCGCAATCATACATGCCATCAGTACACCACAGTCATATGTGCCATCAGTGCACCGCAATCATATGCACAATCAGTACACTGCAATCATACGTGCTATCAGTACACCACAATCATACGTGCCATTAGTACACCACAATCATATGTGCCATCAGTACACTACAATCATACGCACAATCAGTACACCACAATCATATGTGCCATCAGTACACCTCAATAATATGTGCCATTAGTACACCATAATCATATGTGCCATCAGTGCACTGCAATCATATGTGCCATCAGTACACCACAATCATACGTGCCATTAGTGCACAGCAATTATACCCACAATCAGTACACTGCAATCATACGTGCCATCAGTACACCACAATCATATGTGCCATCAGTACAACGCAATCATATGTCCCATCAGTGCATCACAATCATACGTGCCATCAGTACACCAGAATCCTTGGAGATTTATGCATAGATGCATTCATGTTGCTTGCTAAATCGGTATCTTCTTACATGACACCTATGTACTGCTACAAATATTGATTACTGTCCTTCACTTCCCTATCTGCCTATTCACCAATGACATGTCATACAGCCTGATGAGAATTGGCATCACCTAATGCTGTTCCCACTGTCAGAGGTTTCCCATTCCTTGGAATCTTGTTGTGGCATTAATATACACTGCTACTTGATGCACGAAGTTCTACAAAGGAATTTCAATTCTCCTTCTCACCTATTATTGCCATTAAGGTAATCTTCTAAGATAGCTCAAGTTCCTTTCTTAACTTAATTTTAATTATCCAGGTGAAAGATTTTTCATCCAGGAGGAATTTTATTTCCATAACAACTCAAGAAAGCAGTACAATTAGTACAAAAAAAATCAAGAAGAACATTTATTGCTGCCATAAGGGTAATCTCATATTCCAAAGGTATAGTAAATTATAAGGTGGTTATAGAATTATGCAGTGGATGCAACCACTGCTTGGATGCTCTGGGACACTTTACCCCCCCCCCCCAAAGAAGTCACTTCTTTCCTGTTTTTCATTGTTTTTCTTTTGTTTTGTTTTTTTACTACTTTCTTCCCATAAACCTGCTGTTAGCTTCCAGCTATCTATCTTCACACCCAATACATTCTCCCTAGGTACCCCATAGCTCCTTCAGACAGTTCTAAAAAATGTTCCTTCACCAGGCAGACTCCCCAGTTCCACAGAGAGCTGGCCTTATGGCAGAAATCCTACAGCTCAAGAATGAGGATCTGATAGGAAGCCATGAACTGGATGCTAGGAGCTATCACTTTCTGGCATCAGGCAGTCATAATCCCCTCAACCCAGGAGGAGTGATATTCAATGACTTCAGTGTTTCTGTCAACCCCACCCAATAGGACTTGCAGAGTTATGAGGCTGCTAGTCTCCACCAGAGGTCACAGAGGCACTGCTTCTCCCCAAACCCACCTCCTGGGATAGGATGGCTAGTCACTGACCACCTCATCCTATTCTCCCAGTTGGCTGTACCTGTGGCCCCTAACTCTGTTCCTGAATTCAGGTCACCAGCAGTACAGACAAAATCCTTGCCTCTGCATCAGTGTTCTGTGGCTGACAATTCTTTTCCTTTTTTCTGCATGTGGATTTACCTGAAAGTCACATTCATTTTTTTGTCTAAACATTTTGGTAAGAAGGTATGTGATGCACATACTAAACACTGTCAGAATGTGTGTCTATCGATACTTTTAGTAACAGACAAATGTTCATTATGAAATATTTATGTTTAGAAAGAATATAGAATAAATGCAACTTAACAAGTGCAACTTAGGAAGGGTGGCCTAATGGTTAGGGTATCTGCCTTACAAACGAGGTGCAGGGTTTGAGTCTCACAAGGGATAATTGGCTAGGCTTAAAATGGTTCGCACGGGCAGTTAGCCTAGTACTAACCTATGAACACAGTTAGTACAGAAAGTTGAAGTCTTTGACAAGGAAATGTAGTTTTATAGATACTGATTCAAAAATCAGAACACAAAAAAACAGCACTGTGGCATAGAGAGGTAAAGCCATCCTAACTATGGCGCAAATGATCCAGGTTCGATTGGTTTCTTGAATGTCCGAGGCACTGACAGGGAGGGATGTGTGCCACATATTCATCCTATGGGGAGGGTTGATAACCTAGGTGTTCCCTGCAGAGAAGCATGGTCCACAGAGCAGCGAAGCCCTCAGACATGCCAAGGCGAATTCAGTGGGGGAAATGCGGGTAGGACAAAATCATAACAAAAAGTCCTTTCAGCATACAGCATGATAGGAAACCAGGACGCATTTTCCTACTCATTGACCTTGACCCTTAATGTAAGTCCAGAGAAGGCAGGAGGGGTCAGTAGACATGGCAAAAGAGGAAGGGCACTGGGGTTCCCTGATAGTCAGCTGCAAGAAGGAGAAAAAAATAAAAGAAATCAGAACACAAATTATCAGGAAAGGTCAGACAACAGGGAGTAATAAACACAGATGTCATATTAAAAGACTTACTAGACAATGGAAGGTCATTAAAAAGCTCAGAAGGGTAAGGAAAAGCATTAGGATGTTATAGTGGTAATGCAGTCCACAGTGTATGGTCAAGCAGGCACTGAACAGATCCAGCAGCAGAGCAGAAGCGCAGACAGCAAATGTCACAGGTTAATAATATATAACCGAACTGAGTGTCAATGTGCAGAAATCATGGGGCTGAATATTTATATACAACTGCTTCCCTTCAAAGGGTAAAACTTGTATTCACTGTGAAACACCAAATTGCTTTGCTAGAACGCATAGATCAACACTAAAACGGAACGGGACAACCATTACTGGACTAAGTAGAGAGTAGACTGGAATAATATCACAAATAGACAATTTTAAAATGAAAAGATTAACAGCAAGATACTCAAATCAAATTTAGACAGTAGAAACAGAAACATACAGTACTGTATGTATACAATGCACAATAAGTAAACGACGATAAACCAAAAACAGAAATCTATGTCATAAACATAAATATGCATACAATTCAGCTCAACACTTAACCTAGTAGAGCACATAATATATAATCACTTATAGTTAATGTCTAGGTTTGAACCTGTGCCAACAAGGGCATATGTTTACAGCTCCATATAATCTTTAGCAGTACTTGGATACTTTCAAACACGTCAATACAAGTAAAAAGACTGTGGAATAAAATCCATCTCCTTCAAGGACATCGCTCGTGTCTACTTAGTTACCCTACAGTAGAAGCTCTAGGCCTTATTTGTGTCTAAAAAGTCAGTACAGGAGGCAACCCACAAACAGGCTAGACACCATTCTTGTAGAAAATGATAACCTATTTTAAATGAAATAACAATATTGTACATTACCTCTGCCGACATCCACATCAAAGTAATGAATTAGCAGATAAGTATATATACTGCAGAACTTGCAGTAATAAGGCCACTCCCATTGGCAGAGGCTGAAAAAAATAAAAATGATCTCCTATTCGAGGAGATGAGGTGTTTCCATATCCATGATACCTGTCACAGAAGGGATAAGATCGAGGAGATGAGGTGTTTCCATATCCACGATACCTGTCACAGAAGGGATAAGATCGAGGAGATGAGGTGTTTCCATATCCACGATACCTGTCACAGAAGGGATAAGATCGAGGAGATGAGGTGTTTCCATATCCACGATACCTGTCACAGAAGGGATAAGATCGAGGAGATGAGGTGTTTCCATATCCACGATATCTGTCACAGAAGGGATAAGATCGAGGAGATGAGGTGTTTCCATATCCACGATACCTGTCACAGAAGGGATAAGACTAATTCAGGTGACCCAATCATAAGCGATATGAATGCTGTAAGGAGAGACTGGCCCACATGCAAGCTGTTGGGAGGAACAATTGGCAAGTGTCAAGCGATTAGAACTGCAGTAGCAGCATTCATTTATGAAGTCACAAGTTTATCAGGGCTTCATAAATGAATACCAATATGTCATCCATGTTTGGGGTGAAGCTTATTGTGGGTTAATTACTATATTAAAGTGCTTGTTACAGCTATAGGCATCTTGTTACGGTTACAGAAGTACAAAAGACTTTTTTATTTTATCCTCAACTTTTGTTGAGGGGCGCCAGTCCAGCTGCCTGCCCAGGGTGCAAGATAGGCTGGATACAGTACTGTCTAGATGTTTCAAAGCAGAATCAGTACCTTCAACCCTAGCTAAGGCTGTTATGCCGTTAATAGAAAAGAACTCCTATTATTGACTGGCACTCCGAAATATACCATATCAAAGAATGAACCACCTTTAAACAGTACACGGGCTCCGATCTAACTTGAACCACTCACTGCAGTTTGTTGTAAAGCACTCCTTTTAAAACTAAAAGGGCGGCAACATTAACAATCAACTCATTACCCTAATTACTTTTTTTTTAGAGACTTACTGATAGAAGGTTTGATCAGTGTTGAGATGTACAATTATTTAGTGATTTTGAAACAAGAATACCAAACCTGTTTGGATTACCTAAGCTCCATAAAAATGTCAATGATCCCCCGATGAGAGCTTTAGTGAATGCAAGGTCGTCCATTACTTATGCATGTTCTAAATATGTAGACCACTTGTTAAAAAAGTATGTAGCCAGAGAAGAACAAATTTGCAAAGACTCCTGGGCCTTTTTGAAAAGTTTAGAGAATTTTGTTTATTATAAGAAATTTTTTTTCTTAACAATAGATGTTGTTGATCTTTACTTTTCTATCGCTTATGAGGCAGGAATTGAATACATTACCAAGAAATTGTTATTTTATGAGGCTGAGAGTAATGAGATAAGGTTAATCCAGGAGTTACTAGATATTATCTTAAGCAACAGCTTTGTTAGTTTTAATGACAACATATACAAACAAGTGGTAGGTGTAGCTATGGGTTCGCCATGTGGGGTGAGCTACGCCAACCTGTTCCTAGCTCAATGGGAATGTGAGTTTATTTTCAAGAAGAACATTTTCGAGAAGGTAAAACTTTACAACAGGTTTCTGGATGATATTTTTATCATGTTTGAGGGGAGTGCGGATGACGCACGACTATTTGTCGAAACTTTAAACAATAGTACACCTTTTTTGAAATTCACTTTCACCTATGGAGAGAACATCATTAACTATTTGGATGTAGAATTAAAGAGGGATCCTGTAGGTGATGGGTACTTGGCTAAAATATAAAGAAAGCCTACGTTCTCGAACACATTGTTGCACTATTCCAGTTGTCACCCATTCCATCAGAAAGGGTCTGTCCTCAAAGGACAGCTGGTAAGAGCTGTCAGGATGACAACTGAGGATACTTCCTTTGAAGATGAATGTACCTTGTTGAAACATATGTTCATGAGTCGAGGTTACCCAGGAAAGATGATTGATGAGCTAGTAAGTGAAGCCCACTTCAAAAGGTTGGCAGGTTCTTTCAGTCCAATTCGCACTAAGAGGGAACGTATTACTGAGGTAACAGATTTGAACGTGGGAGAAAGGTCGGATGGTTTGGCCCTAACTAAGACTAGCGTTACTCCACCAGAGAAATGTTCCACGGTTAAGGAAATAGTGAGTTTTAAGAGGAGTTTCATTACACCCTTTTGTTTGGAGGCAAACTTAATTAAGAACAATTTCAAAAGGAATTGGTTTTTATTGACCTTTGAGAGGGACACAATAGAGAAATTAGGTGACTACCCAGTCATTATTTTTAAGAAGGGTAGAAACCTGAAAAACATTATAGAAAACAATAGTCCGGAGCCTCGTAGGACCGAAGGAACTTATAAATGTGAAGCGTGTAACTATTGTAGGTACATTACTACAGGATTTAGTTTCACAGTAATCCAGCATGAATATAAAGCCAGAGGTAGGTACAATTGTAATTCCAAATCTGTGGTGTACTTAGCTTCCTGTCAGATGTGTTCAACATTTTACATAGGAAAAATGGACAGGAAGCTAAAGGATAGGATTTACGAACATGTTTACCACATTAAGAAAAAAAGCACCACTAACACTCTGGCTAAACACTGTAGTGAGCACCCCTCTCATTCATTTTTGGTCAAAGTTATAGACCAGGTAGCTTTAGATGGAAAGGGTGGACCTTACCAATTGATACTGGAGAAACATGAATTGGTTTAGCAACTTAGGTTAAATTCATATACTTTACCTGGCTTAAATGAAGTCACCTCTTTAGCATGCATCCTTAAGTTAAGAAGTTTACTTAGGTGACTTATTTTTTATAAGAAAATCGTTTTTAACAACACTGTTTTAATTGTTCTTAACAATACAATACGGTTTATCTTATTAGTCATCTATGTTAGTTGAAATGTGTATCGTAATGTATTATACTTACTAACAGTTATTTGTACATTTAACATACACATACACACATATACCTTTTTTTCGTCAAGATGTTTTAGGTGGACACTTTCTCTTCACCTTTTCTTTGACACAGTCTTTTAGGCAGTTACAGTTGTTTTGTAATTTTTGCCTTGTTTTGCACAGGAACACAATGTCCATTTTAAAGTGTTTACTTATTTACTTATTTATTTATTTATTCATTATTGTTATATACAGTAATATATATGAGTATTTTTAATAAGACTGCTGCTTTAATAAGATTGCTGCTTTAGTAAGAAAAGTATAATTTTGGTTTAACATTTTCTATTCAGAATTTTTGTTGAGTGTCAAGTCTGCAATAAGATTTTTATGTTTTCTAATTGATTGATTCTTTTAGTAATTAGGGTAATGAGTTGATTGTTAATGTTGCCGCCCTTTTAGTTTTAAAAGGAGTGCTTTACAATAAACTGCAGTGAGTGGTTCAAGTTAGATCGGAGCCTGTGTTTTGTTTCATTTTCTCAAGTTTCTTTGTCGTATTTCTGGGTTTACACCTTTAAACAGTATCCAGTGCATATCACTCAACTTCTTAACACAAGAAATCTGGTCAAAGCCTAAAATAATGGGGAGACAAAGACCCAAAAATAGGGACACATTTTCAATATTGCTGTTATAAACTTAGTTGCTAGAGTAACATGTTTTGTGTTAGCATGCATTTTCAGAGGGATATGAAGTCTGAAACTCAAAAGTTTGTCATTATTTAGTGACTTCAGCTAGCAAACCACAAATTTTATAAGGAACAGGCCAAAATTATGAGGCAAAAATCTGGACATTCTGCAAAATGTGGACAGTTGAGATGTATGATGCAGTTCAAGCAATTATGCAGTAGCTTGTCCATTCTTCACAAAATAATAATTCCATTGTTGTAATGGGCTAATGGCGTTGCTCATCAGTTTCAAACTGCAACTGAATTTCCACTGATGTGCTACCTGAATTTATCTAATATATCAACTTTTATCATTGTACGTTCTACTGCTGCCTTTCTACAATGTCTTAAAAGTGTTGCAAACAATTCTAATGTAATTATATTTGCTAAAACTCTTTTTACACTGTAATCCTATTGTATATTGCTCTATGTACAGCCCAGGTCGTAACTGGAAAGTGCCAACAGACCAGTTTACCTACCCTGTTATCAAATAATAATAAATAAAAGAATAATAAATGGCCAACATAAGCAAAATGATCAAAACTGCGAACATGAAAGGCGTTTCATGGAAATGACAGGTTTACAGTATAATAAGGGAATATAGAGTGGTGATCTAAGTGACCACTTGAATTTCTCAGCACGTGTCAGTGTCCTCAGGAAATATCATCAAATATAACTCTCCCTACTATCACTAGGGAACAGGTCCTTAATGCTCTTTCTAAGACCAAGAACACTGCATCAATGAGCCCAGACAATATCCCAGGATGCCTTGTAAATAGCATGAAACATGACCTATCAGGGCCTCTGGAATTACTATTTAGCTGTAGCCTCCAAACAGGCTACATGCCTCATGAATGGAGAAAGGAAACAGTCATCCCTCTGCACAAAGGTAGGCCATCTACAGACCCTGGAAACTACAGACCCATAAGTATCACTAGTCTTATATGTTCATCACATGTCTATAGTGGTGAGGAAATCATTCTATGTTGCGCAACTTATAAACAAAGGTATGGCATCTAAGTCCAAGGAAGTCATTGTTCCACTGTATTTGGCATTCATCAGACCTATCATTGAGTACAATGCCCCCTTTGGTATGTACCTAACCAGACATATCCAACAACTGGAACGTCCACAGAGGTTCTTCACTAAAAGAATACAGGACATAAGTAATATGTCCTGTGCAGACCACCTCAAGGCCCTATCCCTGTATTCTGTCTCCTACAGGCTTTTGAGGGGAGATCTATGCCTGGCATACAGGGCATTGTCAGACCCCACCCCACTCTGATGGACCTCCTGCATATCTACAAAACAAACAGTACCAGAATTACCCATTCTAAGGGCTTAAACCTTGCCTGTGATATAAATAGGACCTGCTGGAAAGATGGATATGTATCCTAGAGACTACCCCGTCTATGGAACAAGCTCCCCATCCACGTGAAGCAGATTTTTTCCCTAATCCAATTCAAGTGCAACTTGGACAATTGGATGGGAAACCAGAAATTCACCCCTGGTTTGGCACCTATGTCTCTAATGGACACAGGTAACCTGTAAATGGTTCATCTCCCAGGCCCCTGCTTACACTTATAAAGGGTATCAGAACTTGTAAAGAGATTTGGGATGCATGGCTAGGCTTAAAATGGCCCTTGTGGTCATTAGCCTAGTAAACACCTATAAACCTATAAACTTATGAATGTTTTGTCTTTAATTACAGCTGTAAGTTACCTTCAGTGTCTTTGCCTACAGCCAAGCTAGATGACCTAGTGGGACAGACAGAGACTCTGTCATTAGAAAGACAAAATGAAGTCCTCCATGGATGCTAGAAGACAAGCCAGGATCTTGAAGTCGGGAAGTCCGGGTTATTGAAGCAAGCAAAAAATAAACATCAACCTCATAATCATCCACAGTCTTATAAAGTTATGAAGGTCAAAGGTCCCTTGATCACCATTATAAATGATAAACTCATGTTGAAAATGTGTGGTTCTCTTATGAAGCATTTTACATTAATGGCAACCATTTGGATGCAGCAAGTAACAGTAGTTGTGTCTTTACATTTACTGCTGCAGTATTCTTAACAGATAGGAATCCCTGCCGTGGAAACCCAAATGACCAGACTGTCTACCAAAGACTACTTGTTGCTTTTAAAGTTACACCGAATTTCACCCGAATGCTCCTTGCATAAAGGTGACCGTTCAGGCCTACCGTAATCAGAACTTCTTTGCTGCTGCTAGTATGAACGTATCCTTTTACAGTCGGCCTGTTTACATGCATGGTTTCTACCAGCTGAATGTATTTTCATTCTCCAGTGACTACCTACGCCTGTTTGCTGACTTCTATTCCAGTTGCAGATAAGTGCCCCATTCCAGTTGCAGATAAGTGCCCCATTCCAGTTGCAGATAAGTGCCCCATTCCATTTGCAGATAAGTGCCCCATTGGGGAGTTTGTTTTTTCTTACTGTTTTTGTGCTTCTTGCAGTTAATGTCATCCAGGAAGGGTAAATGCCACTATAGAAAACAGATTCCCCATAAAGCCCTCCCTGATAAGTGTCTTTTTTGTCTAGGAGCTTCTCATGACCATGTGTCATGTTCACTTTGTCAGGTGCTCGTCCCAGAAGCCCTTCGCAGTAGACTTTCATCCCTTTCCTTGTATCTTGAGAACCAGCATCTTAAGCTTCTTGCTAAGGATACAATGGAAGGAATCTCCCACCGCAAGGGTCAGCCATTAGGGAAGAAGAAGATGAAAAAGGTATGACCGGAATCTTATGCTGTCCATCCTCTGCCAGGTGTTTTTCCTGAGGTCGTTACAAACCCTGAGGCTTGTCTCCCTGTGTTGTTGGATTTCTCTGCTGCAACTGTATTGGAGGCCAGTGAGGGTCTGGCAGCATGTCTGAAGAGGCTTTGCAGGTGTCCATCACGGATGTTCAGGGGGAACCACGGCTGAATTTTTTCCGAGGGGACTTCCTCAGTTTTTGGTTGGGGAAGAAGTTCCTACTACAGTTCTCGACTGCTGTCCTAGGTCTGAGCCTTCACAGTTTTTTGGAGGGGACATTCCCTTACAAAGAAACAAATAATTGAACATGTTTCTTCTGCTCCTAGGGATCCAGAAAGTGAGTGACACGCTTTCACTCAGGCACTATTTGCTGCTTTAATGTCCTTAAAACCTCATCAAAAGGTTTTGGTTCCTGCTTCTTCTTGGTCCTCTACTCCCCTTAAAAGTCCTAGAGAACAGGATTCTTCTGAGGATAAGTCAAATTTGGATAATGTATCCCTGACTTATTCTACTCAAATTCCTTCTCCTTTAGAATATGTGTCAGAGGAGGAGGAGGAATCTATTAGTCCTGATGTTCCTTTTGAGGAAATTTCCTTTGGGGACACTCTCTCTAGGATGATGGATTTTTTAAGTGGGATTGTGCTCAGGTGTGGATGGTGCAGTGGTGCAGTGATTCAATTCTCAGCTGGGGTGCTTTCTGTACAGAGTCTGCATGTCCTCCTTGTGTTTGTGTGGGTTTCCTCTAGGTGCTCCGGTTTCCTTCCACATTACAAAGATATGCATCTAGAAAATTTCTCCCTGGGCCTCTGCTGAAAATCAGCTCATTCCAAGTCGGACTTTCCCTGTAAACAAATATTAAATAAATAAAATAAAATAAATAAAAATAAATAAAAAGTCTCTGATATCCATAAGAGGTACTATGAATTGCTGCAGTTGGAATCCCCATGTTTTTCCTGCTTTGCTGGATGCTTTTTTCAATGTCTCTCATGCACCTGATTGTCTGCCCCCTGCTCCCAAGAAGTCGACAGGTTTTATAGGGTGCCTACGGATTGTTCTTTCCTATATAAGTGTCCTGCGTCTGACCCCTCTGTCATGTCTGTAACCTCTGATAAGCCATCTCAGCTGCCTCATTATCCAAGTTATTGCCCTCTGACAGGGCAGCAGAACTATGGAAAGGTTGGGTAAGAAGGTTTGCACTTCTGCTACTCTAGCTTTTAGGGCTATTGATTATCAGACCAATATGTCTAGGTTTGTGTTGGCTCTTCTTTCTCAGGCCTGTCAACTTACTTCTAATTTTCCGGACTCTGAGGTTAAAACTTCTGTTCTTTCCTTGCTAGGGACTTCCTCTCAAGTTGTTCATCATGCTATTAAATGTAGTTATGATGTGGAAGATGCCTCTTCTAGGGCTGCTGTTTTTGGTTCAGTGATGAGGAGGTATTCTTGGCTTAGACTTCAACCTCTACCTAATGATATTAAGGGTAAGTTGATGGATACTCCTCTGGATTCTAAACTTTTGTTTGGGCAAGCTGCTGCTGGTTTGTTTAAGTCCCTTCAGGATAAGGGTAAGGCCTTACAGGAACTTAAATATTTGTTTGTTTCTCCTGTGCCTAAATTTCAGGAAACTACCCCAAGCCTGCCGTTGTTTGTAGGCAATCCCACTCTTCTATTAAAGGTAGGAAGAGTGGCAAACAGGCTCCTCCTGCTAAGGCTACTCAGTTTTCAGGAACTCCGAAGCTTTCCTTTCCGGACAAACCAGGTGCTGTTTGACTCTCCATCTCATCCCAGCCACATTCCTCTTTCTCTTCACCTTTCTCTTTCTCTTTCTGTTTTGCTTTAGATCACTCGGGATTCTTGGGTTCTGTAGATAATTCATGAGGCGTACTTCATGGTGTGGAAATCCCGTCCACCTTTTATGGGTATTCCTCAGCCCCCTCGGGGAACAACCTCCCTTTTCCCAGAGGATCTTCAAAATCTCTTGACTCAGGATACAATTCAAGAGGAGGTGTCTGTATCTCAAAGGGTGAAAAGGTTCTACTCCAGACTGTTTCTACTGCCCAGAAAAGAGGGCAGTTGGAGACCTAGTCTAGACCTCTCTCATATAAACACTTTTCTAAAAGTTCCCTCCTTCCAGATGTTGTCCCTTCAGGTACTGTTTCCTGTCTTGCTCCCTCAGGCCTGTATGTGTCTCTGGGTCTCAAGGATGCTTAAGTCCATATTCCAATCCAGTCTCTTTTCAGGAAGTTTTTGTATTTATCTGCTGCTTTCTGGCATTTTCAGTTCTCTGATTTGCGCTTTGGCCATTCTACTGCCCCACAGGTGTTCACCAAATGCCTTGATCCTGTAATTGCTTTTTGCAGGTTTCACGGGATCCAAATATTTCCTTACTTAGATGACCTGTTGATTCAGGCATCCTCTCCAGAGACCCTTTTGCAAAATCTTTTGCCATGTCCCTTCTTCAGACCCTGAGGTTCACTATAAATTTCAAAAAGTCTTCTCTGACTCCTTCTCAGGATCATGTTTTTCTGGGTTGGAGGATTCAGACGGTGCCAGTGCTTGGATCCCTGCCCTTTCCAAAGGCCTTGACTTTCATTTCTTTCTTTCAAACTCTTCTTCCTCTGACCTCCATTGCCAGGGAGTTTCTGAGAGCTCTGGGTTTCATGGCATCCACCATTCCACTGCTCCCTCTGGCCAAACTTCACATGAGAAAGTTTCAGTGGTTTCTGAAGTCAGTGTAGCTCCAGCATGCACATCCTGTACACTTTGTGGTTCCTCTTCCTCCTTGTCTCAGACAGGAACTTCACTGATGGGTTCAGCAGCTGTCTGTGAATCTAGGGATCCCTTTACATCCCCCTCTTCCCTCTCAGGAATTGCTCACAGACCCTTCAGACATGGGATCGGGGGACAACCTTTTGCTCCTTACAAGTACATGGGGCGTGGTCACCTCATCAGCAGAAGGAGCACATCAAAGTCAAAGAGATGAGAGCTCTGCTGCTGGCTCTTCCGGCCTTTCCATCCTCTCTTCTTTCCAGGGCCTCTCAAGGTGTTCACAGACAATAAATATCACAGTGATGTGGTATATTAACAAGCACGGAGGAACAAGAGCTTATCTACTTTGCCGGTTGGCACTTCTGGTATGGGATCTTGCTGTCAAGTATCAAGTGACTCTTCAGGCAGTTTATATCCCTTCCGGTCAGAACATTGTGGCAGACACTCTGAGCAGGTCCCTAACTCAGTCCCACAAATGGATGTTTCACAGGGATGTGTTTCTGGACATTATTCCACCAGTGAGGTACTCTTAGGTGGATCTTTTTGTCTCCCCTCTGAACAGACAACTTCCTCTGTTTTGTGCCACAGAGTCCCAGGTCCTCTCTCTGGTGTGGAAGGTGGACGACCCCTTGTTTTCTTGCAAAGGGATGTTTCATTATGCATTCCCCTCCCCTTCCTCTCATTACGAAAGTCCTGTTGAAGATTCAACAGGATGCTTCCAAAATCTTGTTGGTGACTCCCTTTTGGCAGCGATAGCACTGGTTCCCTCTACTTCTGCATCTAGCCAGGGGCAATCATCACATGTTACCTCATAAGGTGGATCTAACCACACAAAACAAGGGATCTCTCATCCACCCCCACCTGTCCCCACTTCAACTGACACTGTGGGTGATAGGATTTTGATTTCTCATACACACCTTTTTTTTCTGAGGACGTGCTGCAAGTCCTGTAGGAGGCCAGGAAACCTACTACTAGGAAATCCTACTTATCTAAATGGAAGAGGTTTTCTATTTGGTGTCTCTCTCATAACCTGGACCCACTTACTCTGGATGTTCCTTTGGTTCTCTCTTATTTGTGTGAGTTGCTCAATGTTGGTTTGGCCTATTCTTCTATTAAGGCCCGCTTATCAACTATCTCTGCTTGTTTACCTTTTTCTCCGCTTTTGGCTTCTAGATTTGAGGTTAAACAACTCCTTAAAGGCATCCTTAATATTAGACCTCCCAAGAAGCCTGTCCCTACTCTCTGGGATCTTAATTTTGTTTTGCAGAAGTTACACTTTTCATGGCAAGAGCCTTCCTTCCTTCTTCAGTTAAGGCTCATTCTACTAGAGCTGTGGCTTCTTTGGGTACTTTTTTCAAGGGCTTAGGTACTAATTCTATTCTTGAGGCAACTACCTGGAATTCTGTGCATACCTTTACAATGCACTACAAGTTGAATGGTATCTCTAGACATAGGGGTGGCTTTGCTAATGCCATTCTTCGTGGCTTTTTAAGGGGCTCTTCTGTGCTTTTCCCTCTCTCAAGTTTCCTCTTGAGCTTTGGCACTCTGCCATATGTTAAGAATACTGTAGCAGCGAATGTAAGGACATAGTACAGTTGTGTAAAATCTTACCATAGTGGTAGATGTCCTTGCCTTCACTGTTGCAGTATTCACCCCCCCTCCCCCCCATCTTTTGCCTTCCTGAATGTACAGGTTACCTCTTGGGCTTCTTTGTCTGTGTTCCTACTGAGGCATTCAGTTCTGATTATGGTAAAGCCTGAAAGTAACCTTTATGCCCTATGCTATGCAAGGAGCGTTTGGGTGACATTCTGTGTACCATTAAAAGCAACAAGCATTCTTTGGTAGACTGGCCGGACATTTGGGCTTCCATGGCAGGGAATCCCATCTGTTAAGAACACTGTAGCAGTGAAAGCAAATACATCTACCATTATGGTAAGATTTTACACAACTGTACTATATGACCTTGTTTTTGAACCAGACTATGTTTCTGAATCATATAACATTCATAGATTCACAGCTGCATAGAGTTTAGATGGCAGAGTCAGCCCATCATCCTTAATCACCCTTGCATAATGCCTTCTAACTGTTGGAGAGCAAGGTAAATCAGGCCAGGATGAATTTCTGAGCACCTATGCAATTGCTAAGTTTTGTCTTGATTGAAGTCCTTATCACAAAGCCCCACAATCACCCACCTGAACCCCAAGACCTACTCCACTATTTTGCACACTCCCTTCTTCACCTACCACTCTTCAAACTTCATTGCCACATCTCTTCTTCACACCTATAACCTCATCTTAACTTAAAACACAATGTCAGACATTTGGAAAACTGTTCTTGTCAAACCGCATCCCAAACTACACACTCCCTTTACCTCATCTCCTCCAGACCTACCAAACCCCAAAAATCCCACCTCAGATTCACCCCACTCCCCTGTTATCACAGCTGTCATGGAAACATGGCCCAAACAAACCAACTCCAATTGCAACTACTCACCTTCTGCAAACACCTCCAAGACACGAGACCTGGTAAAAGGCAAAGTGAGGGCACTATCATTCTTTATTAAAAAAAACACCTTAACTCAACCCTCTTTAGTCAAGCAAACACCTCTTCAGACACTGAACTTAACTAGATCCTTCTAAAATTTCCCTCCTAGAAAAACTGACACTTCCTGAAGGCCGTCACTTACTTTCTTCCTCCAGTCTGAATTAAATTTAAATCCCTTCTTCTAACTAGCACCTTAGCTTCTGGCAAGTATAAAAATATCATTATGATAGATTCATTTTAAACTAAAATATCTGGCTCCCCTGTGAAACAACATTGCTGAATTCCTAGCCAATATCAGTCCTATACAGTTAGCCAATGACTCTACCCAGCCAAATATCCTAACCAGTAGCCACTCCCCCCTAGATCCACCAATCACTGACAATCCTACCATTACCTCTAAAATATCTGTTCTTCCAACCATATTCTGTGACCACTATCGATAACTTTCAAAATTATCCACCAGTCACCTAAACCGCCCAAACTAGTTACTTTTAGACCCAAATCCACCACCAATACGGAAAACCTCCAAAATCACTTAGCAACTATTGACTGGTCTCCCATCACCAAATTATACAATCCTAAATTGCCACAGCTCTTACACATACTCTTTCTCAACTTCAAAAGTTCAAAACAAATTCTTCCCTCACACACAGTGCCTTTTCATATACAACAAAAACCCCCTAGCTAAAAACTGAACTGAAAGCTCTGATGAACCTTTGGAGCAATGCATTGTCTTTGTGGAGACAAAATCTTTCACTAGAAAATTGTACAGCCTTTACATCTCTTTGTAACTTAGCTAAGCAAGCCATAAGCAGGTACAAGACCAGCTATTTCAAACACAAACAACTTGCTGCACTAGGCAAACCTAAACACTTCTGGCAGGAACTAAATCTTCTTACAGGCCAAAAACCCACAGATCCCAGCTGCTCCCCGATCACTATGCAGACCTCTCTAAGCCAACTGTAAACCTCTGACTTTCTCAATGAATTCAGCCACGTCCCAAGTACTACAACCTCTACCTCTCCCCTCAGCACATCCAATCCCTAACCTTTTATTCCCCTCCTTTATTTTTAAAAAAATGCTCACAAGGACCTTGAGCCCCTACTAGAAAACTCAGCCCTGGATGCACCCCCCTGATGCAGACAACCTACTCCCCCCAGTTCATATCAATCTTCAAAGGTTTCTTTAGCTCACCTCCTCTGCACATGCCTCTGACTTCTGCCCCGTCTCCATTCTGCCTGCACTTGGTAAAATACTTGAAAAATGAATCTACAGCCAACTACCCACTTATATCCCACCTCCTCATTTAAACAGCATGCATTCTGGACTGCCAGAGCACAATGACAGCACTATGATAATTCACAGATGAGATCCTTCTCAACACAGATAAAGGAAACCTTTCAGGATCTCTCTTCATTGACCTTTCCAAAGCTTTTGATCTTATCGACCACTTCCTGTTGCCACACTCCCTCCAAGAAATTGGAGTTAGCCACAGCACTGTCACCTGGTGCCCTGATTATTACCAAATAGGTATTTCAGAGTCAGAATTAGAGCACCCTCTCACCTCCAGCACTCCCTTACCAAAGGAATGCCCCAAGGCTCCATACTCATCCCACTGTTGTTTTCAGTCTTTATTAACAAACTACCCTTTCACCTGCATAACCATTCCATCACTCTTTGTGTAGATGACATGCTCATCCTTCAGTCCAGTTCCTCACATTTAAATATTCAAACCCAGCTTCAGTTGAACCTCCATTCCCTTGATTCTTAGCTAAACAACCATAAGTTACTCCAAAAGCCCTCCAGAACAAAAAGTGTGATAGTTTGAACCTCTCAACAGCTCTCAATGCTACAACAATAGGAAGAACCATGTCCTTTAAATACCTACGTTTATACCTGGACCTCTCACCTAATATCCAGAACAACATTTAAAACACCAGGAAAAAGATTTTGCTCTGGACAATATCTCCTCTTTTCCTCAGACCATCTAGAGGTGAAATAGGCAAAGGAGTCCTCCTTGCTCAACTTGAATGTGGGCAACTTGTCTTAGCCCCAGCCTCTAAAAACCCATTCACTCTATAGTCCATTGAAAACAAAATCTTCCAATGTATTTCCAACACCTCATCTCAGGAATGCTACTGCACCACCCTCTCCAAAGCCAGAGGTCTCACACTCTCCTAGAGAGTACAGCTACTCCTGGGGTCTCTTCTTTTCAAATTGTTTCAACCAAGTGCTTTCCTGCCTCTTGCTGCCAAACTCCATAATAAAACCACCCCCTACAACCTGCTCAATTTCTCCCAAATAACTTCTTCACCCCAAAACACCCCCCAACCAAACTGCACTGTTCCAACCATTCCTTCTCCATTCTTGCGCCCAAACTCTGTCAATCCACCCCCTCACCTAAAACAAATTTCCACTTTACCCACTTTCACAGCACAACTCAAAAGACACCTCCATCAAAAAGTCTGACAGCAAGTGCTTCTCCAATGGACCCATCAACTAAACCCCCTCACTTACATCACTTGTACTTCGACCCATGGCTCCCACCTGCAGCTTCCCTCCCATATTTACTATTAAAATTAAACCATATTTGTTTTTTGTTTTGTTTTTTACTCTGTTAATAATATTTGCTCATTGTTTCAGTTGTCTGCAGGACTGTCCTCCTTCTGTGATTACTACGTTTGTGAATTAGTTCTGTTTTATTTTATATATATATATATATATATATATATATATATATATATATATATATATATATATATATATATATATATATATATATTAATTTCTTCACCTAACCGGGCCAGTGAATGGTCTATTGTGATCAGTGTACTACCCAAGTAAACAAACTAAAGAAATAAATAAACAAATACGTGAGGTATCACTCTGTTTTATATGTAACAGAAGATTATTCCAGAGAAGGCGGAAAGCCTTATTTTAAAAATCTGTCTTTCCAGTGTCTTAGGGCCATTAGTCTGGTGATCTTTTTAGTTAGAAACCTCTGAGGTCTTTCTAGCTGCCCAATGTGTTTGGACAGATATATACTAAAAGGGGCATTATATTATATAAATGGTCTTATCAGGGCAAAGTATACAGGAATGATAACTTCTTTTGACCTGGATGAAATACCATTGGTTATTAACAAGATTAGAATGATTTCTTCAGTAGCGTAGCTAGGACGGGACAACAGGGACAACTGCCCCAGGTACAAAGTTTTGGGGGTCGTAATCAGCCCACCCTGATTGCTCTTTTATGCAATAACAGCTTTTAAAAGACAATATTGTATTTGAAATCAAACGTAAGTGTTGTAGCACTCCATGTGTGGTCTATACCATAGCAACTGCTACACTGTACCAAGCAGATTGTACAGTTTAAAAGTTAAAAACAAACTTTTTTAACTAAAATTTGAGTGCTATAGCACTCCATGCAGACAGGGTATAAACTGTAGCAACTATTTTCTACATCTGTACAATTTGCTACAGTTTAAACAGAAGATTTAAAAATAAAAAAGTAAAATATAAGTGCTCTAGTGCTCTGTGCAGGCAGGATAGATAGGGTATCAACTGTAGCAACTGTTTGGTACATCTGTGGCAAGCAGTTTGATACAGTTTAAAACAAGAAATGCTTTTTCTTTTTTTTTTTTTTTGATAAAATATGTTAAAGGAAGGTTGGTGAGAGGGCACAGAAACTGGGCTGGAATAGCTGAGGCAGGGGAGACAGGGCATGTATCTGGTTGGTGTGCCAGTTGAAAGAACATTTCTTTTTCTTTTTTTTTCTTTTTTTTTTTTGCTGTTTTGGTGGGAGGTTGCATAGATCTAACTGTAATAAGCCAATCAGTAACAGCTTATTACAGTGAAATGCTGGCCCAAGGTGCTAACTGAACCAGCTACACTTCTGAATTTCCTGACTACTGATGCTATATGGTGTTCAAAAGATAGTGGTTGTTTACAAAAGTGTCAAGATTCCTGACATCAGTATCAGAGTGGTACTGTCCAAAATGTAAGCTACTGTCAAGCTCTGTTTACCAAATGTGACAGTGTTTCACTTCTTTGCATTTAGTTTTAGCCTCTGTAATGCACCACTGATTGATTGTATGGTTTATCCCTCAGTGTTTCACTTCTTTGCATTTAGTTTTTTTTAGCTAATGCAAACACACCTTTGATGATTGATTGTATGGTTTATCCCTCAGTGTTTCACTTCTTTGCATTTAGTTTTAGCCTCTGTAATGCACCACTGATTGATTGTGTGGTTTATCCCTCAGTGTTTCACTTCTTTGCATTTAGTTTTAGCCTCTGTAATGCACCACTGATTGATTGTGTGGTTTATCCCTTACTCTAACAAGACTCTATGGAATGCTGAGCAAAACAATACCCAACTTGAAATCATCAGCAAATTTAATTAGCCTTGTGTCTGAATTAGTGGTTTTGAGATCCAAAAATACACGCTGAACAAAGGGGATGATACTGAGCCCCTGAATTCCACTGGTCACTATGAATTCCACTGGTCACTTTTTGCTTTCTGAGGTGGTACCTGCTACTTAGACTACATGGGTTCTATCTGTCAGCCAGTTTGTAATAAACCTTACAACTTAACATTCAACATTGAGGCCATTAAGCCTATTTACAATTCCAGCAGGAGAAGAGTGTCGAAGTCCTTGGCTAGATCCAGGTACAGGATACGAGATTCATGGCTGCTGTCTACAGCTCTACTGATTTTCTTGAAGTTCATTAAATTAAGTAGACACAAGCTCTCTTTGGCAAAACCATATTGTTGCAGTCTAGAGTGATCAGCCTTTTTTTTTTACCGGAACTTATGAAATCAGTTAAAATAAGTTCATGCTGGGCTTGTTTGGTTTATTAGTCTATATTCCCAGGATCTGAGGTGGGGCCCCATTCGTGGAATGGCATAACAATAACCATTTTACATTTCTCATTAACATACCTTGTGATTATGCTTAATTTGAACACTTTTAGGATATGTTCAGAATGAGCATTTTTGGTATTGTTAATTAAGCAGCCAGGCGTATTACAGAACCCCAACTCAGTTCTTAGACATACCCTCCCTCATGTATTGGCAGGGTCCAAACAGGTGGTATTTTTTTTAGCTTTACAGATTAGTTAGAACATGTTCCATAATAATCTTAGGAGAAGGAATTTCAATGAATGCTTCTGAAGTGAAGCTTATACTAACTTTATCTGTTAGTCTATTAACAACATCTTTATGATAACAACGAGTAATTCCATTATGAATTAATTCCGAATATCAATGTGTGCTTTTCTTAATCTTCTAATGTGGTTAAAAAGGTTTTATAATTATCTTGGTTTCAGGTACAAATTATAATTCATGTTCCAGATAAAGCTTCCTTATGGTAATTTTCATATTTTTGATGATCTTTTTTGACAGTGTCTTTAATGTGGGTACATTTTGATTTATTATATGTCTTAATTAGCTGTTTTTCCCCTTTATTATAATGATGGCATTCTATCAAAGTGGTTTATTTTTAGGTTCACAATATATTTGGTTCTGAGTGGCACCATGTGTTTTATGCTGTTTGTTAATCTGGAGTAAATTTATTTTAGTACATGACAAATAAGACTACATGGGGGGCTGGAAATTTTTCAGTTGAATTTTGACAGCTCATCAAAAAGTCCTTGAATTCAGAGGTGTTGATTGTGGTGGGATTAGGTTCTCTAAAGGCGATTCCTGATTAGTAATCGGATTTAGGTTCTCTAAAGGAGATTCCTGATTAGCGATCAGATTTAGGTTCTCTAAAAGAGATTACTGATTAGTGATCAGATTTAGGTTCTCTAAAGGAGATTCCTGATTAGCGATCAGATTTAGGTTCTCTAAAGGAGATTACTGATTAGTGATCAGATTTATGTTCTCTAAAGGAGATTCCTGATTAGTAATCAGATTTAGGTTCTCTAAAGGAGATTACTGATTAATGATCAGATTTAGGTTCTCTAAAGGAGATTCCTGATTAGTGATCAGATTTAGGTTCTCTAAAGGAGATTACTGATTAGTGATCAGATTTAGGTTCTCTAAAGGAGATTCCTGATTAGTGATCAGATTTAGGTTCTCTAAAGGAGATTATTGATTAGTGATCAGATTTAACTGGAGATGATGATGATACCATAGGAGTGGGCCAAGTACACACCATGTTAACAAGGACAAGGTCAAGAAGATGAACAGGGAAGTTGGCATTTACTATGTCTAGAAATCTTTGGGCATGTCTAAACTTTGTGGTATAGGTACTCCAGTTAATCAGTCAATAGTTGAAGTCACCCACCAAAAGTTTTCTTATTTATGAGTGGTGGTAATGAAATTTAAAAATATTTCAAAGCCCGCCGAGAATATAGAAGATGGCATACAACAGGTTTTTGAATGATAATTTGTCTTGTTTCATGTAAGTAGTTCAGGAAGTCTGTCATTAGGCCATGTAAATCTCATCGCTGTTTGACTGGCAGTTTGAAGCTCAATGATCACGTGATGAGTACCAATCAGATACTCAAAGATCACATGATGAGTACCGATCACTGATGTATCAAACTTTACTCATGAAGCCCACCTCAATGACTGTGTGTTCTCCGACTTTGTGTTATTTGTTTATTTTCATGTCAGTTTCCCACAGATTGAAAAATATTAAAAAATATTAAAAACAGATGCCAGTATTGGGTACTTTTACATAAAATTATATTGTTATTTCACTGTGTGTTCATTTTATTCCTCTACACCCTCAACAATGTTTACATTTAGAAATGAGTTTCACCTTACTGTTACTGCAGCAGGCTGAGATGACTGTAACTTAAAAATACACATGTAAAGTTTTTGGCATAAACTGTGATGAAAGAAAAAAAAAACAATAAAATTATGCCAAAGTTTTTTTAAGGCCGATGGACTAGTAACTTTCCTCTCAAAAAGGCAGTCAATGTAGTGTTATCATGACAACAGGCATCAGTAACTGTTCAGTACATTTTATTAGGATCGTGTCTCACTGAAACCTTTAGTCAAAATAAGATATTGTAGAGGAAAACCCACAAACGGACCAGAAGAAGGGCAGATAGTCTCCCTTCGATATCACCAGACACATTGGTAGAACTCCAAAACGGATAGATTTAGTTGGTAATCTGATACTGTTTGTGAAGATTCAACCACTGACATTTTGATTTTCCTTGTTTTGCATTGCAGCTTCTTGACTGGTCTCTTACTGAAAGTTTAGCAATCTTTAGGCTTACTATGATGTTGACATTCAGATTAGCACCCCTCAGCTCTGAACCAATTCGCAAAATCATGCATATCAAACTACAATAGGCCATCCAATCACACCTCTCATCTCTTAAAGGAAGAAAACTGGACAAAGCCATAAATAATGGGGGAATAAAGGCCCAAAAGTAGAGACATTTTTAAATATTCCTCTTAGAACCTTAGTTGATAGAATAACAGGTTTTCCATTAGCATGAATTTTCTGAAGGGTATGAAGTCTGAAACTCAAATGGCTGTCATTAATTTCTAACTTCCATTCTCAATGATTTGCCAGAAAAAACAAAATTTTATGAGGAACAATCAAAAGTATAAGGCAAAAATCTGGGCAGTTGAGAGGTATGCTTCCGATGAAAGTGATTGCAGAATGTTGAATGGCTAGGTCTCTTATGCAAAAAGTTATTTTAATCAGCAGTTGTCAGAAATGTATGAGAGTTGGTCACCGATACTGAATCTGACACAATGACTTACTTTTTCTGTAGTAAATTAAAACCTAAAGTAATATTAGATGGGGTTTCACTTTAATCAATCTGACTAGATAGATCTGCACAATAGTTAAAGACTGTATTTTTACAACTGACCCAAGGTTTTTATTTCTTTTGTGTGTTTAATTTGAATTTAAACTTCAAATCTGATGGAATCATTACTAAATAATAATTTAATACCTATCAAATGGGTTGTCAAGGTGTAGTTTACCAGTGTAGTGTTTTGTATTAATACCTGAGCTTTTTATAACTTTTCAGTGAAGGACCTGACATTTATCTATTGTACTATCTCACCTCCTTAGTGGATTACAAATAAAGAATTTGTCCCTGCTTCAATGATTCTTTTGTTTGTTTCTTTTAAAAAAGATGTTGTCTTAGGGTACTTTTATAGTATCTGCCATCTGTAAGATTGTGCTACCTAGATGTGTTTCAAGTGATCCTGACCATACCTCTCAACCTCTTAGAGCAAGAAATCTGGAAAAAGACATATATAAAAGTGGGACAGAGGCCCAAAAAAATAGAGACAGTTTTTAATACTGCTGTTAAAAACTTAAAAAGTTGATAGAATAACTGGTTTTGCATTAGCATGAACTTTCTGAAGGGTATGAAGTCTGAAACTCAAATGTCTGTCATTATTTGCTAACTTCAGTCTTTAATGATTTGTCACCAATTTGCCAGAAACCACAATTTTATGATAAATGGACCAAAAATATTAACCAAAAACTGGACATTCTGGGAAAATCTGTACAGTTGAGAGGTATGAGATTCCTGATGACTGAAAAACTGAAAATACTTATCAAAGACATGAACACACTGCAATCCATGAAGGACCAATCTGTCCATATTGTTAAGGAGTTCTCACACAGAGCTATGCAGCACGTCCCTGGCTGAGAGAGAAAGAGTGTGAGTGAGTAAGGAGGTGCTAAGGACAGAATGTACACTAGACTTGTTTTACTCTACAAGGGATGTGCAAAAAGGCAACCAAAGGAATTAAAGAACATTACATCAAATCTCTGCATTACGGAAATCACAACTCTTTTTTTTTTAGCCAATAGCCATCTCAAGCACATCAATAAATGTGTTCATATTTGGGAGATTCTTCCAGATAATCCTTGTATTCAGTTTTTGACTGGATATTTGGGGAAGATGGAAGAAAATCCAGCTCATGTCAAATGCCTGAATTTCAGTAAAGTCATTAGTTCTCATCCAAGCAAAGTCAGATGACTAAGTGAGTGGGCAATAAAATGTTAAGATGGATAACAGGATGTCTGGAGAAAAGAACGCAGAAGGTCACTCATCTTGAAAGGAGGGAGGCAGTTCAGCTCATTTGTACTAGCGACACCAGCAGGTGTACCACCTGCATCAAGAAACCTAGTGTGGCCATGCTGCATATAGTAAGGCACATAGCCTGGATGTTATACACCAGCGGCAGCCCACCTGCCCCTCCTAATACCACCATTTATGAAGTAAATGGGCTGCTGTGGGGGTGGGGATAGCACAGTCCACAGGCTCAGCAGGCTGACCCACTTCCTAACACCAGACTGTCACCTCAACTGGAGAACAAATGGACCAAAGGGCTTTAGCCTCACTGGAAGAACAAATGGATCCTTTGGGTGCAGGAAGGGAGAGCCACAGCAGATCCTGTGCACCCAGAAAAAAATAACATCATGGGAGGAAAGATATTATAAGAGATTTAGTCATGATAAACACAAGATCCTGCACGGAGTACCAAAAACACAGGTATAGCGCATAGGCTTGCCTGGAGAGAGGCAGCTTAAAATAGTTAACACTGAAAAAAACACAAATGGTAATATTTACCACATCAGGAGCAGATCATCAGATCAGATAGTGACCACAACCTTCCTGGACACGGGCAGTCATCACTAAATGCAATCTTGGGTAGTGACTAGCACTTCTATGGTATTCCATTGGGTTGAAATGGCTAGACTTAAAATGACGTCTGGGTCAATAGCCTAGTAATCTCCTATGATCCTATAAAGTGACAAAAAGGAAAATCATTAATGACCCCAAAAGTGAACAGAATGATACTACACAGCAGCCCCAGATCAGTAATATAGAAGGACAAAGTCATGTGCCTCAGATGACCCAAGTGTAACTAGTAGCTCAAGTGTTAGAAGAACTGAGAGTGTGAGGGTGGCAATGAATGGTCAATGGAGACTTTCCCATCTTCGGGGTGGGTGGGACTACTGAAACTCATTGACCAGTCATCACTGTACAGGCAAAGGAATGCAGGCAATGAACATGACCATAAACTGGGGACATGAGCTCGGCCCATCCAAGCCTGTGATGGTAGCCCTCTGCAGCGTGTGTGTGTGTGTGTGTGTGTGTGTGTGTGTGTGTGTGTGTGTGTGTGTGTGTGTGTGTGTGTGTGTGTGTGTGTGTGTGTGTGTGTGTGTGTGTGTGTGTGTGTGTGCGTAGGTATGTGCAGGTTGGGGAAGGGCATAGCTTGGCCTTCATTACTATCATGTCTGTTCACAACAGCCACTGGGGGTGAAGTTAGGGCATAAGCAAATTAAAGCCCTAATCTCTGCCAGAAAGACAGCTTTGCAATCGTGTCTCACATCTCAGAAATGAATGGGCCGAGCAAAGCTTTTGCCCTAAAAGGAATGAACAGGCCAATAGATCACAGGGATCGGATGGTCTGCAGGCCACAGGGAACTAGGTCTCCAACTGCCCTCTTTTCTGGGCAGTAGAAACAGTCTGGAGTAGAACCCTTTCACCCTTTGAGGTGGACGGGATTTCCACACCATGAAGTACGCCTCAGAGAAGATAATGGAATCAACTGATTAGGTGTCAAGTTATTATTTTTTTAATATTTTTGGAAGCAACATAGGAGAAAGACAGGGCAGAATGTTTCCATTTTACTGTGATCCAGTTTAATCAGTGGAATTAGAACTGCACTTTTCCATAGAGGGAAATAACAACAATAACACTAGTTATATCATATCTTTACACATTTTAAATAAGCAGGCGTGTGGAGTTATCCCATGTTCACTAATGTTAAGTGTTAGTCTAAGTAAGCTAAAGCTCTAACCCAGGTAACCCAGGAATGGTTAGTGACCTGAGTGCTGGAGGGACGAACTAGTGAGGGGGCATGAGCAGCCAATGCCAACTCACCAATACTGTAGGGTGTGAGCCTGTCAGGTATTGTGCACTTCCACCACTTAGTGATGGAAACTTATTACAGGAGAACACATAAAGGATGACACACAACGACATATCCACCAAAGGACGTGTTTGAACTGTAGGCAGAACATACACACGTGCAGAGGTAGGCTGACTGGCTCCATGTGTAAAATGATCCAAGCAGGATGGGACAATGTTTGTACTTGTAAAAGAATGATTGCTGAATAAATGAAGTGCATTGAAGCAATCTGCAGTAGTATAGGAAATTATTTTATATAGCAGAGTAATGTGAAAAGGATGTAGGGATGGATGGATGGACACTTATGAATGCTTGACAAAAGGTATTTCTTACTGTGGGTTATAAACTAAGGTGAAGTTGTGCTTTTTTTCATACCTAGATTTACTATTCATGTATGCACTCAAGTCAGACACTGGGACGCAACAGAGTACATTACTCCAGGGATTGAGTTAATAGGGGGCTAGACATGTTGGGGAATAACACCAAGTAAAGTATGGGGGTCATTGCCCTTAAGGACCTTGGAACTTCAAATAAAGGGAAAATGTTGAAAAAGGCGGACTGAACTTCCTTTTACTTATATATATAAATATGAATAGGAATCCTGTGTCACCATAGTGGAGTGGGCCAAGCAAATAACACAACAGAATAGAAACAAAATAGCTGATGATGAAGGAAGCTATCAAGGATGTGCGAATATAGTGCATGCTTGAGAAGGGACGCTCTTCAGTGCAGTAGGGGGCAACCTTAGTTATGGTTGGCAAAGAGTGAGCAAAGAGAAGCAGAGAAGATAATAAATCTCCAATCTTGAGAGGTTATGATATGAAAGTGTTTATATTTTATAGGTTTAAAGGGTACAGGAAGATGGAGAGAGGGCACTGCAAATGCTTTTCAAACTTATGGGATAGTTTGAAGAGCTGCAGTGATAAAAGTGGGTTTCTGGAGTGCATCAAGATGGCAATACCCCCAGGTAAGGAGGATAAAATGCATGTGGCAGTGAGAAGGAAATGAGTGAAAAATGAAGACGACAGGAAGCGCAACACACACATGTCATAATAGGAAGGAAAGATAAACGGGAAGAGGAGATGGCTGATAAGTCCAGTGAAAAGGGACAGTGTCTGCGGACATTAAAAAAGAGGAAGTTGACATGGTGACTGTAGCCAAGATGTAGTTGGGGACACAGATCTTTTGCAAATTAAATACAACAGGCTGTAAGTAATTAATGGAAGCAGCGTGGGACAGCAGAAGGAGAAGAGAAGTGATGATCTTGGTCAAGAAAGAACTGTATATAAAAGAATAGTATAAGAGAGAGATTGTGTTGTAAAGATTGAAGGATGGATGAACTGGGAAAAGATGACTATTGTTGGGGACTGATGTAGCACTGAGAGCTATATGTACAAACATAAAAGCCTTCTTAGCAAAGATAGTAGTTTGGCAAGAAGGAAAGTGTAAAATACTGAGGGAATAGAATAATGCAGCATGAAAGGACAAAGTGGGGGACCAAGAAGGTTAAGGATAGGAAAAGAAGGGCATTTCTGAGCAAGTATCTGCCAGCAATGAGATGGGGAAACTGTTGGCAAAATAGAAAGAATAAGGAGCACAGCAAGGGATTTACACATTATTCACGAAGGAAAAGAAGTTGGACAAAAAATCAACAGGAGATATGTTAAGCAGAAAAACTTAGAGGCAATAGGTAGAGTGTATACGGATCTGCTTTTTTAACAGATGATGTGCTCTTAAAAATAGAGTTTAAAATAGTTACTCGGGTAGAACTCAGGAGGCATTGGAGATTTCTATGCTTTTTATTGGAAAGCCCAAAAGAGAGGCAGTGGGTCAAAACCATGATCTGGGGAACATTGGAAGGCATGGATGTGTGTAATGGCAATTAGTGGGATCAATGTAAGAATAACATAAAAGAGGAGGTGGAGAGGTATATAAGGCAGAAGTCCAAAGGAGTCGAAGAAAAGAGGAAATGTATGTCAAAAGAACCGGATGAGAGACAGCAAAAGTGAGAAAGAAGGAGGGACAGGTGGTCATCAGAGAAAGAAAGCTCAAGAAATCACCGCAGGAAGAGCTGAAGAGGAAAATAACATTTAAAAGGGTAAACTTCGATGAATATATTCATTCAGTAAGTACCAGTGAACAGCATGCATTAGCAGCAAGAATCAGACAACAGGAAGTAGAGAAAGGAGTCTATTGTGTAAGTGCATCGGTGACAGGAGAGGGACAGAGAGGGCACTTTGGAGGAGCTGAGACTTTATTACCAAAGACTTTTGCAGAAGACGAAGAAGATGAGGAAGCAGGGAAGAAAGTAGTGACAGTCGATGCAGAGTCATGGATTTAACTGGGATAAACACGGATTATAGGACAGGAAAATAAGGAGCTAGACAGGAAAGACAGCAGAGCTGGTTGAAAATAGCAAAGGGAAAGTTGCCAGGAGGGAATGAGATACCCACAGAGGTATCAGAGGCAGTGAACAAGTAAGTGGCAGACATTTGAAGAAAATCATTTAATGATATAATGCAGGGAGACCTGCCCCCTGAGTCAGAGAGACCCACCCCTTGAGTCATGGAAGTAAGCAATTATCATAGTAATTGCAAAGGCTGAAAAGAGCCAAGTCTCCCCTCTTTCTGCAGACTCACATCCATAGTTAACCATTAAACTTATTTATGACAATTATTTCAGATAGCTTAGCTTTGTTGCTGTATAGCCTTCCACAGGGGACCAGTGTGGTTCTGTGCAGGGAAAGATTATGTCAGACAATGATAACGCAAGATGTGCAGAGGAGAAACAAAAGTGGTGGTTGTACTGTTGCTCAGAAAAAGCATTTGATAGGGACATCATAGCAGAAGCCCAAGTAGCTCCAATTGCAGAGAAAGTCAAAGAGAACAGATTATGGTGGTTCAGACACATGCAGGAAAGCAGAAGACAATCTGGTGAAGAAGACTTGAGACTGAGTGGAAGAAGGCAAGAGAAAACAAGGGACATCCAGCAAAGAAGTGGATGAATTGTGAGAGGGAAGACCTACGACAGTCAAGCATGATTGTCAAAGAAGGGAGGAGACTGGTACTTGAATAGATAGAAATGGCAATAGCTGACAGAGCACCCCAACCCCATGTAGAAAATGGAAAAGGGGGGAGATGATTTTGGTGATGATGATGATGATGATTACTGAATGGGGAGAAACTGACAGTAGCCTAGGAAAGGGAAGATAATGTGTCCTGGACATTAAATTATGCTTGCAAGCAAATAATTTCACAATTTTGGTACATTGCATTCAGGAGAATTAATAAGACAGAATGGAAGAGGATGGGATGGGAAGAACAGGAAAGTTTGGGAAAAGGAAATGATATGTTAATAGTGTTACTGGGGGAACCATGATGTAGTTTGGCCAACAGTGTATTAAAGAATCTATAAAAGTTAATAGTGGTGCTATTTGGGAAAAGAGTAGCTAAGGGTGTGGAAAAAAGATGTATGCCAAAGTGGAGAAACAAGACTGGATCATGAGAGGCGGCCACTTGGAGACGGAGGAAGGAGCAGGAAAATATAAAGCACCGGCTGCAATTTTTAGTAGGACACAGAGTGAAGTCTTAGATGGAGGTCAGTAGGGAATTTGAGCTGTAAAAGAAGTTAAAATTACACTATGTGGGGTAAAAAGGACAGTAGAGAGGCTGAAATGGAGTAGGGTAAGTGGCAGTCAGTTACCCAAACTGGTGAAACTTGTTATCGAATAGAAGACGGATTGTTAAGAGGAATAATTTCATGGGTTTATAAAATATTAAGTAACATGAAAACAAAAACAATGTTTGAGATGAAAGCACCTTGGGAAAATGAGTTAAGGCTAGAGAAAACTTACAATAGGTGTCTCTGCATCGGTTCTTGATGTATGTAACAAAAGCTCGGCACTTCAGGATTCTGCATGGACGTGCTTGTACAGATACCGTTACATGCCATGTAGGCTGGCAAGAATGTTTGCAATGGTGAAGGAAAACTGTTGGAGGTGTAAGAGAGTCACAGAGAAATATGGACACATATTTTAGAGGTGTGAGAAACTCAAGAACTTCAGAGAGGAGCGGCAGGATTCAGTGGAGTACATATGGACCTATGGACTACAGTTGTGTTTGTAATAGGCAGCCAAGTAAGTGGACAGTGACAATTCATTAATTGTGTAAATACTTTGTTTTGAGAGCTCATCTTTCAAAGCATGGGGGTCTTTTGTTGTACCTAGACTGGACCGTAATACCAATGTTGCCAAGAGCTCAAGTCCGAAGACAAAGCCATGGAGGGCACCAAGGGCTGGCCAAGAGCAAGAACAAACCAAAAATGTTAGTGTGGTGGTCCAACATCAATACTGATACAACCATAAGGGTGTCTATATGTTAATTTTGCATTAAGCACAAACCAGCTCACAGGAGACAATCTCTTATTGTGACTTTATTGCCAAAAGGCCCATAGCAAACAACTGCAGCAGACTTGTGTAAACATATTGGGA